>NC_045593.1:79109603-79409603 GCF_009819795.1 Aythya fuligula | reverse complement strand
TTTTTTTCACCAGAAAATTTCAGTTTATGATTGGTGCAGACCAGAATGTTTTGCAAAGGTTTGTTTTGATGAGAAGTCCAATAACAAAAACATAACAAAGCTCACAACTAAAAATAATAAATTGCTTAGTGCTCAGACAATAAATTGTGGTGAAAGTTTCCTAGCTGAAAGGCTACTCACTTCTGTGGTGTCATAACTAATGACATGCATTCTGCCATAGACACAGTGTAGAATTTGAAATCTTATCTGTTTCAGCAGGACAAAACCCTTTGAGTATGTATTGATATTACATTTTTAATACAGCTGTAAATTAAAAACAAATGAGCAAACAAAAATGCAAGTATTACATTGTGTAGGTAGCCACAAGAACAGAAGAATGACATGAAGAAAAAAAAAAAATGTGACACATACATGGAAATCATAGAACCATAGAATGGCCCAGGTTGGAGGAGACCTTAAAGATCATCTAATTCCAATCCTCCTGTCATAGTCAAGGATGACATCCACTAGACCATGCTTAAAGCCCCATAAAACCTGGCCTTGAACACTTCCAGTGATGGGGCATCCACAGCTTCTCTGGGCAATAAGGTCGAGTGCCTCACTACTCTCTGAGTGAAGAATTTCCTCCTAACATCTAATCTAAATTTCCCCTCTTTTAGTTTAAGATCTTTTTCCCCTTTGTCCTATCTTTATGTACCTGAGTAAAGAGTAATACTCCATCCTTTTAATAAAACCCCTTTAGATATTGAAAGGTCACAATGAGGTCTCCCTGGAGCCTTTGTTTCTCCAGGATGAAGATCCTCAGCTCTCTCAGACTTTCTTCATAGGAGAGGTGCTCCAGTCCTCTGTAATGTTTGGGGCCCTCCTCCAGCCATGCTTTAGCAGACCCACATCTTTTTTGTGCTGGGTTCCCCCAAACCAGGACATAGTACTCTAAGTGGGGCCTCACAAGGGCACAGTAGAGGGAGACAATCACCTTCCTCAACCTGCTGGCCATGGCTCTGCAGATACAGCCCAGGACACAGCCCTTCCAGGCTGCAAGTGCACACCACTGGCTCATGTCAAGACTTTCATCCACCAGAACCCACAAATCCTTCTCTGCAGGGTGGCTCTCAATGAGTTCTTCTCCCAGTCTGGACTCCTGCCTGTGGTTGTCCCAACCCCGGTGCAGCACCTTGTACTTAGATTTGTTGAGCCTCTTTCTCTTCACCCAGGCCCACTTCTCCAGTCTGTCCAGGTCCCTTTGAATGGTATCTCTTCCTTCTTTGCTATCAACTGCACCATTCAGCTTGGTGTCATCTGCAAACTTGCTGAGGATGCACTCAATCCCATCATCTTTATCATTAATGAAGACATTGAAAATCACTGGTCCCAAGACAGACCCCTGAGGGACACTGCTCGTCACCATTCTCCTTCTGGACAGAGAACCATTGACCACTGCTCTCTGGGTGCAGCCGTTGAGCCTATTCCTTATCCACTGGATGGTCCACCCTTCAAATCCATATCTTCCCAATTCAGAGACTAGGATGCTATGTGGGACCGTGTCAAAGGCCTTACAGAAGACCAAGTAGATGACCTTGGTCGGTCTTCACTTGTTGACTCATGTAGTCACTCCATCATAGAAGGCCACCAGATTGGTCTGACATGCGTTGCCCTTGGGGAAGCCATACTGTTGTCTCGGATCGCCTCTTTGTCTTGCATGTATTTTGACATTGCCTCCAGGAGGATTTGCTCCATGACCTTGCCAGGCACAGAGGTGAGGCTCACCACTGTCTAGTTCCCCAGATCTTCCTTTCTACCTATTTTTAAAATGAGAGTGAGGTTTTCTTTTTTCCAGGCAGTAGGGATTCCACCTGACTGCCATGATTTTTCAACTAAGATGGAGAATGTTTTGGCAATATTATATCAAAGATTAGACTTTAAGAACTTATACATTTTACACACAGCAAACAGCTGGAATATATTTTATCCTCCTCAGTAAAACTGAAATGAACAGG
Organism: Aythya fuligula; assembly: GCF_009819795.1. Lineage (NCBI taxonomy): Eukaryota > Metazoa > Chordata > Aves > Anseriformes > Anatidae > Aythya > Aythya fuligula. The sequence goes on along the minus strand of NC_045593.1, from coordinate 79,407,606 downwards.
AACTGCAGTATGGATGCCAATTATTGAAACCTTGGAAAAAAGAATTTTACAAGTGTTGTATGGTAATGAACTGTTCAAGGTAAGCAGAAGCTTCAACAATTTATCTAAAAGTGGACTTTTCTTTTAAGCTTAAACTATTTTCATGAATATATACAAAGAACTACTTTACTCTAAAGATGATAAAAGACACAAAGTGCTTGACAGTCAAACTGGTTCAATCTGGTTCAATTATCAACACACATCATACATTATAGTAGATATAAATTTCTCTGGAATTAGGAATATTTCCAGTGAACTAGAGATTTGGGATTGTTCTCTGGTTTACCAGAGACAGATGACAGGAACAGACTTTAAGATTAAACCTGATTAACTTGTGTAAACACTAGCTCCTTCTATTAAGGGAAATAGTAACTTCTCAGTAGTTAAAATTTCATCCAGCTCTGAAAGCAAAATTCTGTTTCAGTTGCCATAGAATTTTCTTTTAATAATTGATGATCCTGAATAATACAGTATTTACACTAGTAGCATTTGTTTCTGCTAAGTTTGAAGAAAAACATTCTGAGAAGAAGCATTTGAAATGCCCTACTCTTACATAGTTATTTAAATTTATATTTTAAAAAAATCCAACTTATTCATTACATGCACACAGCCCACACGTCTTAATTTTGAGTATGATAATTTGCGGAAACTATTAGAGATCATGAACTTCATACACTTTTGCATTAGATTAAACATCATTTTCATAGTCCTAGGGTCTTTATTTCTTTTCTTATTACATTGTACATTCAAATTCCCATCGCACATTATCTCTAAGTGAAATATTCCTAAAATAACATTTTACAGTGAACAGAAGAATCAGCTGCCAGTGAAAAGTTGGCAATACGGTAACTGATAATAGGTCTACAATTCCCAATGAAAGTCTGCCCTTGGACAGACATATAAAGAAAAAATTGGCAGATTAGTTAGGAGATGAGTCACTCTTATCTATTGCAATTACTTGGATAAATGGAGGTGAATCAACGATGTTACCAGGCTACCGTCACAAACATACATTGAATTTCATCTCTCTGAAAAGACATAGGCAGCTCAAGGACAGAGTGAACAAATACAGAAACTTCCCAGCAATATTTTTCAGGGAAGGTAGGGACAATCAAAGTCAATATGATATTCACTGGCAGTCTGATGCTTGTGCAGTTGATCTTCACCCTGACTGTACACCCAGTAAGTGACATAGTCACAGAGATGGTCATTGACTAGTCTGATACATATGCTACCAACACAGTCACACAGTCATAGAACCATAGAATCATAGAAATGGACTTTAAAGATCATCTAATTCCAGCCCCCTTGCCATGGGCAGGGACACCTCCCACCATGTTTCCCAAAGCCCCATCCAGCCTGGCCTTAAACACATCCAGGGATGGGGCATACACAGCTTCTCTGGGAAACCTCTTCCAGTACCTCACTACTCTCAGAGTAAAGAATTTTTTCTTCATATCAAATCTATCTTTTAGTTTAACACGATTCCTCCTTGTCCTTTCTCTACATTCACTGACAAAGAATCCCTCCCCTGCTTACCTGTAGGCCCCTGTTAAACACTGGAAGGCTGCAGTAAGGTCTCCCTGGGGCCGTCTCTTCTCCATGCTGAACAACTTCAATTCCCTTGGACTTCAGAGAGGTGCTCCTGCCCTCTGCTCTCATCTTTGTGGCCCTTTCCAGACTCATTCCAGCATGTCCATATCATTACTGATCTGGGGGCCACAGAGCACACTACTCCAGGTACTTAGGCTCTCACAAGAGGGGAAGAACCACTTCCGTCTCCCTGCTCACCACACTTCTTTTGTTGCAGCCCAGGGTATGGTTGGCTTTCTGGGCTGCAAGAGCACATTGCCAGCTCATGCGGAGCTTCTCATCAACCAATACCTCCAGGTCCTCCTCAGGCCTTCTTTTAGTCCATTCCGCTCCCCCACCCACCAGCCTGTATTTGTTCTTGGGATTGCCCTGGCCCAGGTGCAGGACCTTGCATTGGTCACAAGTAGTATTTCTCAGACCTTCATTATAGGTTTGACAATTGTTGGGAACTATTTCATGTAAAATCAGTTATTTTGTGTAGAATAAATTTTGTCTGTTGAAAATATTACTGCAGTGCCTGTTCCAGGTAAATTAACCCCATTCTCTCCCATTTACACCTACAGAGAAAATATTTTTTAGATAAGAAGCAAACTTTAAAGAAAAATTACCTTAAGAATAATCCATAGCTCATTAATAAATTTGCTGGGGTGTGGCATGAAATGCACATTTTTACTTGGTATGAAAAATGTGCTAGTTTATATAGTCAGCGTAAGATTTATAATACTCTTAGTATTTCATTTCTCTCTTAGACTTTTGTAATTAATGTGATATTAATTTCCAGGAAGCATAGGATGCCCATAGCATTTAATTCAAATATATTCATAATTAAGCAATTTAAAGATTATGTTAGACAGACGTTACATAACACCAGAACTGAGAACAGCTTGTGTATTGCACAATATTGATGCAATGATGTGATTACATTATTTTATTTTATTTTATTTATTTTATTTTATTTTATTTTATTTTATTATTTATTTTATTTTATTTTATTTTATTTTATTTTATTTTATTATTTTATTTTCAGCTATGTCCCTGTTTCCTGCAGTTCACAGGATAAATAGTCCTACTTAATAAACATTTAACTCTTCATATTCTTATAATCTTTATTAAAGAATAAACAAATAAAATCCATGAATCACTTTGTGAAATTCATATGCCTTGAAGGCATGGAGAACTTTGTACATTCAAAGCACAGGTTTAATTTCTTATTTAATTTTGAATAAAGCAGCTCATTAAATCACAGAATCACAGAAACACAGAATTGTCTAGGTTGGAAGAGACCTCAAGATCATTGAGTCCAACCTCTGACCTAACACTAACAAGTTTTCCACTAAACCATATCGCTAACTTCAACATCTAAACATCTTCTAAAGTCCTCCAGGGATGGTGACTCCACCACTTCCCTGGGCAGCCCTTTCCAATGCTGCCAACTCCAACCCTCTCAGAAAAGAAGTTTTTCCTAATATCCAACCTAAAACACCCCTGCCGCAACTTTAGCCCGTCCCCATTCATCCGGTCACCAGGCATATGGGAGAATAAACCAACCCCCACCTCACTACTGCCTCCTTTAATGTACTTATAAGTACATAATGTACTTGTAATGTACATATAAGTACATAAGGTCACCCCGAGCCTCTTTTTCTCTAGGCTGAACAAGCCCAGCTCCCTCAGCCGCTCCTCGTAGGACTTGTTCTCCAGGCCCCTCACCAGCTTCGTTGCCCTTCTCTGTACCCGCTCAAGCACCTCGATGTCCTTCTTGTAGCGAGGGGCCCAAAACTGAACACAGTACTTGAGGTGCGGCCTCACCAGAGCTGAGTACAGGGGGACGATCACTTCCCTAGCCCTGCTGGTCACACTGTTCCTGATACAAGCCAGGATGCCGTTGGCTTTCTTGGCCACCTGAGCACACTGCTGGCTCATATTCTATCCACCATCACTCCCAGGTCCTTCTCTGCCTGGCAGCTCTCCAACCACTCATCTCCCAGCCTGTAGCTGCTTGGGGTTATTGCGCCCCAGGTGGAGGACCCGGCACTTGGCCTTGTTGAACTTCATGCAGTTGGCCTCAGCCCATTGGTCCAGCCTATCCAGATCCTCCTGCAGAGCCTTCCTACCCTCAAGCAGATCGACACACGCACCTAACTTGGTGTCATCTGCAAACTTACTGAGGGTGCAATCAATGCTCTCATCCAGATCATTGATGAAGATATTAAAGAGGACTGGCCCCAGCACCGAGCCCTGGGGGATGCCACTAGTGACTGGCCTCCAACTGGACTTGGCTCCATTCACCACGACTCTTTGGGCCCGGCTATCCAGCCAGTTTCTAACCCAACGAAGCGTGCGCCAGTCCAAGCCAAGAGCAGCCAGTTTCTTGAGGAGAATGCTGTGGGAGACGTTGTCAAAAGCCTTGCTGAAGTCAAGGTAGACCACATCCACAGCCTTTCCCTCGTCCACCCAGCGCGTCACTTTGTCATAGAAAGAGATCAGGTTCATCAAGCAGGATCTGCCTTTCATAAACCCATGCTGAGTGGGCCTGATCGCCTGCTTGCCCTGCAAGTGCTGCGTGATGACTCTCAGGAGGATCTGCTCCATGAGCTTCCCTGGCACTGAGGTCAAACTGACAGGCCTGTAGTTTCCCGGGTCTGCCCTCCGGCCCTTCTTGTAGATGGGCGTCACGTTTGCTAGCCGCCAGTCAACTGGGACCTCCCCTGATCGCCAGGACTGCTGATAAATGATGGATAGTGGCTTGGCCAGCTCCTCTGCAGTTCCCTCAGTACCCTTGGGTGGATCCCATCCGGCCCCATCGACTTGTGCACATCCAAGTGTCATAGCAGGTCACCAACCAGTTCTCATGGATAGTGAGGGCCACATCCTGCTCCCATCCCCTTCCACCAGCTCAGGGTACTGAGTATCCAGAGAACAAACCGGTATTGCTGCTAAAGACTGAGGCAAAGAAGGCATTGAGCACTTCCGCCTTTTCCTCATCTCTTGTAACTAAGTTTCCCCCTGCAATCCAGTAAAGGATGGAGATTCTCCTTAGTCCAATGTAAAATCATGTTAGGAAAAGGACAACTATTTTGACATTAAAGCTGTTATGTTTTTTTGAAAAACTGTTTTGAAGACATATACCTATCATCTTAAGACAAGAAAAACAAAATCATACATGACTGATAATTTTAAAGTGAATGGATTACCTGGAATGTAACGTACCTGATCTTACATAGGATAAGTATCTACTTAACATAAGATCTTTATACATACAATACAAATACAATAATATTTTGTTTTTAAAATTACAGTGCTTCTAGGAAAAGCAACCTTAAGCTTTGTAACAGGCTGAGGATACCTTCAATTTCAAAGGTTTTTAAGGATTAAGTATAACAGACAGCATACATTCAAAAGATATTAATAATCTTTTTTGTGTTATTTAGGAATTAAGCTTCAGCTTCTACAAGATATCTATATATTATGCTTTATAGTAGCACATAAATTATTATATCATTGATGATGAAAGCTTATTCTTTTTATTATTATTGATAAAGCTTTTTAGAACAGACTGATAACTTATTAAATATTCCAACTATGTCTACTTAATCTTGTCAAAAGTGAACAGAAAGTTATAAATGAAGCTATAATTTCAGGATACAAGGATAATATTTTTTATGTTTGCGAAATTCAAATCTATCTTATCTTTTTTTTTTTTTTTTTTTTTTCAAATCACTGGGGGAAAGCCAAGCTCAATATTTACTGAAATATATATTTTCCAACTTTTTTGGAGGATAGATTTTGATTTTCCCAACACCAGGCATATGTTAATCACTGTTATTCTTTGCTTTGTTCAGAAGTGGCCAAGGAAATACATTGTCTTTTAGTCCTGATTTATCCATAAGCTTAAGGTTATAAAGACTCTGTTTATTAAATAAAAAAATAAAAAAAAATAAAAAAAAAAATAAAAAAAAGCAGTGCAAAATAGGATGAGACAGTGTTTAAGACATCGTTTTCCTTAACAAACAGCAATCATTCTCTGGCACAATAATCAACAGTTTAGCAGAGTTTCTCAAGTTCCTTATGAAGCCCACCTGCAAAAGTATTTTTAATGTTGACTTCTTCCTATCTGTAGAAGTGTCTTGTAGAAAAGAAAGTGTATGAATATTGTGGTTGAGACTTTCATTATTATTTTTATAAGGTGAACTGGAAAAACATTTACCTTGTGGAAATATACCTAAGCTGGTCAGCTTATATCAAAATAGTAAATGAGTCTCCACTATTCACTACACTCTTCCAGAGGTTTCTAATAGGAGATAGAATATATTTCTCTACTACCTATGACTGTCAGTTAATATTATTTCTAATTTTGTATTGGTAGTAAATGTAGGATAGAGTTACATATCAATGTCGTGTGAAAGCTAAGTGTTTGTGCTGACTGGGATCTTTTGACAATCTCATGTTTGTTACCTAAATCAGATATTATTACTGTTCTAATCGAACAGGAAAGCTTTCCTCCAGCTCTCAGAGTTTTTAATCAAATACTGGAAAGAGTAACTAAAAGAATCCCAGATATTTTAAGAGGAACAAAAATGCCTTTATCTCCTTTGAGGCAAACACTAAACAATGCAAAGGAAGGTATAAAAACATTGCACTAATTTACACAGTCAGACACACAGCTGGGAAAAACTTCAGCTTAATCCCTACCTGGCAATCAGTCTATGCTCTGAAGCAGGATAAGTAATAATGTTTCTTCACTAATTTTCAGCTGATGTCCAATAATGGCCATTTATTTTCTAAAGGAAAAATAAAAACTAAATATAGCTGCTACTCTTGGGTAGCAGACTGCCTCATAGCATTGTTCAATTTTGCCAGAGCAAATGGAGACTTTTCTCACATGTAAGTAGTAAGTAGTGATTTGTAAGTTCTCAGAGGCTATAATTACTGAAGACAAATAGAACTTCTCATGGGATAAAAAGAGAAAAGCGAAATGCCTTTTGTTTTGTATTCATCTTTATTTTTAATTTCATACAAATAGCCATACATAATATTTTTTTTTCTGTTAAATGATGTTAGATTCAACAACATCAGTGTTTTACCTAAATGCACTGACTTTAAATAAGGTTTAAATCTTCGTGTTTATTTTTACAAAGTACTTCAAAACATTATTTTAAATTTTAAAAGTTGGTTTAAGCAAACAAGCTGGAATTTCAGAACTTTGTAAGCCTTTATAATTAGTCTTTATATTTTGAAAACTGGATGACAATAAATTTCTGAAACTACTGGAGAAGCTCTAATAATTGTATTGGTTTTGTTTGTTTGTTTTTAATGTCAAGATTAAGAAGCTTTAGTAAAAACACAGATATTCAAACCAGTTAAAACTTAAAACAGTCTTTCCCAGCTTGCACCCTCAGATGCAAGTCACAGACATGTTTCTAATCCCTGTCCTGATGAGAACCAACAGTCCATTTCAGTTCATTCAGTTCAGTTCAGTTCAGTTCAGTTTCAGTTCAGTTCAGTTCAGTTCAGTTCAGTTTTCATAACTTTGTTTCCGTGGAGAGGTAACAAAGATAGCAGAGACATGGCATATTCCCAGGAAGCTTCTGAAAGGGTGCATCTGTATTGCCACTTAGCTTCAGGTCAGGAAGATATTACTGAAGTGTAACCGTATTGCAGTTCATAGGGCAGAGCAGCCTTGAAGGGTGTGAATTCCTTTTACTGAACAATGAACGTATTATTCAGAAGTCTGTGTGTCCACAGACAGATTATAGCTTGTTAACATAAACCTTCCAGATATGCACAAGTACATTTGTTTTTGAGTAACAATTGCTTTACTTTGCAGGCCTGTTTCCATTAGATTTCAGTCCTAACTAACATGGACATAGTAGCTGTGAAGGCACTAGAAGATCCAGATTCCTGTATGTATCAGAGATGTAACCTGAGTTAAATCATTTCAGGTAAGATGTTGGTTTTGGAACTATTGGAACTATTCCTCAGAATTGTGCTAGAAAGTATAGAAGAAATGTAATCAACCACACATGAGACCAGGGACAAAAGGAAAATAAATAAATAAATAAATAAGTTTAGAGTTTTTATTTCTCTCCCAGATTGTCAAAAACACTTACCAGGATCCTGTCTTCAAATTCACAGCACATGTCACATCCTAATCCCAAATATGAAATTTTAAACACATTAGCCTTCTGTCTGTTCCTGTGTAAAACAAAATTTTCTACTTCCATTTGTCACATATAATAACCATAACCATAATGGACAAAATAATAAGTCTTGTCTGAAGTCATCATCCTGATGAGGTTAACCAGAAACAAGTGAGTCAAAATGAGAAACATTGACTAATCATGCATACAAGTATAGACAAGTACAGACAATATAATGAAAAACTGGCAAGTAGTACAAATGCCATGGATAGAAATGTATGAAGCTTTTTTTTTTTTTTTTTTTTTTTTTTAATAATAAACTTTGCAGCTATCAACAATATTTTGTCCTGAGATTTTACATGGACTCTTTTTAAATTAAAAAGATACCTCCCCTGATGTCTGAAGGCTACAGATTGGATCCTGAATGTTTGTTAGAGAAGACTGAGAAATAGTGTCTTTGTTTGTATATATGTGTGTGTGTATGTGTGTTTATTTGTGTGTAATCATTGAGAAATTAAGATGAATTCAAAAATAAAATCTTGGTAATGAATTTCCAAATAACACAACTTATTTTTGCAGATATGATAGACAACTACTGGATAATATTTCTGGAATAAACAGTTTCTTTTTCTACAGAAATAGTTCAAGGTCTACCTGAAAATCTAAGCTCTTATTATAGAATTTATTCTGGGCGTATTCAACATCTTCATGGAGAGAAAGTTATACTCCTTTTCAATTATTTGCTGTAGGCTTTTTACTTCCAACTCCTCTTTCCACTCCAGTTTTCAGAAATAAAAAATTAATGTGTCTAAGTTTGGGGTTTTAATTTTATATTGGTCTCCCAAACTTTTCTGAATGCATTTGCTCCATTAAAAAATTATATATGATATAGACAGAGAGAAAATTCATTGTTGTGCTTATCAAAACAAATGGAAGTGTAGTTCCAGGAGTGTGGTAAAGGACAACAGTGATTTCTTTAGGATCTTCTTCCTCAGTCTCAGGCCTAAGTAGTCAGATGTCTCAGGGCAGTTTGGAGTTGATGTCGCTCTTCCTCATGGCCAGAGACTCAGATGAATCTGAAAGCCTCATACTTTAGTGTCTGCTACTTCTACAATACAGTCTAACTGTGGAAATGAGGTTTGAACTTATCATATGGCTGCTGCCATAAGGCTGGCTGCTCCTGCAGCCTTCTCACTTGATGAAGCAACAGCAAAAAACTTTTCATAAATAACTAGTTTACAGAATGAAAATAAGCAGTAGACATAAATGGTACATATGGAGTGACAGGACAACATACAGCTGCTGAGTATTCATTAGTTTTCAAGCAAGTTTGGTTATAAAACAGCAATTTTTAGTAGAGATTCAGAAGATTAAAATAGACTTAAGCTTTATGAAGCTTTTTGAAAGCTATGTTTAAAATACTTATAGTGGCAAATGATAATGAAGTATGTCTAAAGCAACAATAAAAGCCTAAAGCCTATATATATATATATATATTTTAATATAAAAGTTTTGCTTTTATATTAAAAATAATAATAATAATAAACAAAAAAAAGTCCAAACAAGCAATATCTAAAACACCTAATAAATTGCAGAAGCACCAGTGGTAACATATGCATAGAATTGTTTCCTTCACCTCCAGATTTACTTTTTTTGCGTTTCCATTTTAGTGCTTTGAGAGCTTTTGAGAGCTACAAGAAGTCATCAACAGAATCAATATCTCTGAAATAATAGTATTAGAGACAGACTGGCTGTGTCTGGATCCAAAAAGTCCAGTATTTAGAAATGTATGTATGTAAAATATATGTATATAAAATGTATATAATATATGTAATATATGTATATAGAATTATATAAAATGACAGATTTATTCAAAATATTCACATCCCCTGAAGAAATATCTTGTTCTTTATCTACTTTACACATGGGCATATGAAGAGATAAACTGGGGCTAGAAATTCTGAGAACCTCTCTATTTTAATGGAAAATAATAACGAGGAAAATGTACATATATGATTTTTCAGTGTGTTAAGTAGTATAGGTGAATGTAGCTGGACCCTGACAACATGAACACTATAAAACATAAGTACAGAAGGCTTTGAATAAAGAGCTGGTGGAAAGTCAAACAAAGTTGACAGTTCCAAATGCTGACCCACTAAAAACATAATGAGTACGGGGCAGGGAGGAGTGGGAGAAAGTAGGGTACTTTCTTTTGTAGAAGAAGACAAAGAAAACAGAAAACTAATACTGGCTACTAAAGTAAGAATTACAGGTGAGATCCATGTTAAAATTTTTAAACTAAACTAAACTAAACTAAACTAACTACACTAAACTAAATAAAATATATAATTAGATGTGTAATTTACACTGACTATAACATTGTCTGAGACACACTGTTGAAAATTTAAATTGATACAGTTGACAGTATTTTTTCTAAAAATGCTTCTGAAAATTTCATTCGTATTTTCAAATTGCATATGATGTAATTCCTGAAGCACAAAATTTAACACTTTTGCACAGTATTCATAAATCAGATAAGCAATAGTATAAAAAACATAGTGAGCTTTTAGTTTAAATCTATCCTACCACTATACTCCCTGATAGAGTCCCTCCCCAGCTTTCCCATAGGTTCCCTTTAGGTACAGGCATACCGCTGTAAAGTCTCCCCAGAGCATTCCCAGGTTGAACAAACCCAACTCCCTCAGCCTCTCTTCACAGGAGAGGTGCTCCAGCCCTCTGATCATCCTCACAGTCCTCCTCTGGACTCATTCGAAAAGGTCCATATGGCCTTTTTGTGTGGGGCTGCTCATAAACCAACATACCCCCAGGTTTTTCTGCTCAGGGCTGCTATCAATCCATTCCCCACTCAACCTGCATTTGTGCTCGAGATTGCCACAGCCCAGGTGCAGGACCTTGCACTCCACTATGTTGAACCCTACAAAATTTTCACAGGCCCACCTCTCAGGCCTGCCCAACTCCTCCTGGTTGTCATCTCAACCCTCCAGTGTGTTGACCATACCACACAGCTTGGTGTCATCAGCAAACTTGCTGAGGGTGCACTCAATCCCACCATCCATGTCACTGACAAAGATGTTAAACAGTGCCTGTCCCGATACTGACCCCTGAGGAACATCACTCTGCACTGATCTCCACCTGGAGCTGTTGACCACAACCCTTTGAGTGCAAGCATCCTGCCAATTTCTTATCCACTGGATGGTCCATCCACCAAATCTATGTCTCTCCAATTTCGAGTCACAGATATCATGAGAGACGATGTCAATTGCTTTTCACAAGTCTAGGGAGATGACATCAGTTGTTCTTCCCCAGTGCTGTAACCCCATTATAGAAGGCCACCAGATTTCTCAGGCATTACCTGCCCTTCATGACACCATGCTGGGTGTCATCAATCACCTCTTTGTTTTCTATGTGCCTTAGCATAGTTCCCAGGAGGATCTGCTCCATGATCTTGCTGGGTACACAGGTGAGACTGAGTGGCCTATAGTCACAACATTAGAGTACTACAACTTAATGCAATGTGTTTGTTTGTGTTTTTTTTTTTGTTTGTTTAGTTTTTCATTCTTTAGCTGCAGTAACTTTTTACTTTAGCAGCCAAATTATCATAATTAAGGGACATTGGTAACATTCCACTGTGCCCTATAGGTTAATGTAGTTTGTATTAAACATGTACAAAGCACTTGCTGTCTCTCTCACCATTTTTGTGCTTCAAGTTTATAACTTTGATCCATGGACTGGCTAGAAATTCAGCTGGGAAAGCCGTCTGTACTGATTATATGAGTGACTGCTGTATTTCCTGCTCAGTGAAGCACTAGAATGTACACCATTGAAACAGATTCATCAAAAACTGCAATTATTCAACCCACTTAGGTGCAGAAGAGAGAGCAAGAAAAATATGTTGTAGAGATCTAAATCTGAGCAAATATCATTCCAGATTTCTGTTTAAGAAAGCAATTTCAATAGCATAAATTAAAGGCAAACCATGGAATATATCTCATCTCTTCTGATAAAGTATAAGTATTTCACTATGTTGATTCTGCAAAAGAAATTTTACAGTCTATTTATAAACTTCTTTTTTTTTTTTTTCTGTATAACAAACTTCTTAGCACCACAGTTCAAAAAGATACAAAATAAATATGTGCACAGCTATTTTGAGAGGAAAAATCATACTTTAAATCTTTATGCCACCAGGAATATAAGTATGTTTCTATTTAAATTAACTGATTTTCCATGCTTAATCCCACAGAACTTGGTATACTGAATATTTACTGCATTAAAGGATTAATTCTTTAACACTTGAGAGCCTGAAAGTTTCACACCATGGGGTAAAGAGGATACTTTGGTATTTAACTTTTATAGTTTTGGAGAAATGTAGTACAGGTAAAACAGAACAGAATTTTGAAGACTAATTGATTTCCCTCAGTAGGAAACTATTTGAAAATTCTGTGACAATGACTACATTTGTGCATGGGTGTACTCAGCTGTATGGATATCAAAATAATCGGAGTACAAATAAAGGCTCGATCTTCTTCCTTCCTTCCTTCCTTCCTTCCTTCCTTCCTTCCTTTCCTTCCTTCCTTCCTTCCTTCCTTCCTTCCTTCCTTCCTTCCTCCTTCCTTCCTTCCTTCCTTCCTTCCTCCCTCCCTCCCTCCCTCCCTCCCTCCCTCCCCTCCTCCCTCCCTCTCTCCCTCCCTCCCTCCCTCCCTCCCTCCCTCCTTTCTTTCTTTCTTTCTTCTTTCTTTCTTTCTTTCTTTCTTTCTTTCTTTCTTCTTTCTTTCTTTCTTTCTTTCTTTCTTTCTTTCTTTCTTTCTTTCTTTCTTTCTTTCTTTCTTTCTTTCTTTCTTTCTTTCTTTCTTTCTTTCTTTCTTTCTTTCTTTCTTTCTTTCTTTCTTCTTTCTTTCTTTCTTTCTGTCGTGGTTTAACCTGGCTGGCAGCTAAACCCCACGCAGCCGTTCGTTCACCCTCCCCCCCTCCCTCTCTGGGACGGGGGACAGAAATGGAAGGGAAGCCCGGAGTTGAGATAAAGACAGTTTAATAAGACAGAAAATAATAATAATAATAATAATAATAAATAATAATAATAATAATAATAATAATAATAATAATAATATAATAATAATAATAATAATAATAATAATAATATGTACAAACAAGTGATGCCACAATGCAATTGCTCACCACCCGCTGACCAATGCCCAGCTTAACCCGAGCAGTCCGGCCCCCTCCCCCCGGCTAGCCACCCCTATATATTGTTTAGCATGACGTTCAGATGGTATGGAATACCCCTTTGGCTAGTTCGGGTCACCTCTCCTGGGTCTGTCCCCTCCCAGCTCTTACTGCACCCCCAGCCTGCCTGTTGGCAGGACAGAGCGAAAGTCTGAGGTGTCCTTGGCTTGGTATAAGCACTGCTCTGCAACAATTAAAACATCGGGGTGTTATCAGCACTCTTCTCATCCTAAGCCAAAACACAGCATTCCACCAGCTACTAGGAAGAAAAATTATTCTGTTCTAACTGAACCAGGACACTTTCTTCCTTCCTTCCTTCCTTCCTTCCTGTCCTTCCTTCCTTCCTTCCTTCCTTCCTTCCTTCTTCCTTCTTCCTTCCTTCCTTCCTTCCTTCCTTCCTTCCTTCCTTCCTTTCCTTCCTTCCTTCCTTCCTTCCTTTCTTTTCTTTCTTTCTTTCTTTCTTTTCTTTCTTTCTTTCTTTCTTTCTTCTTTCTTTTCTTCTTTCTTTCTTTCTTTCTTTCTTTCTTTCTTTCTTTCTTTCTCTTTCTTTCTTTTTCTTTCTTCTTTCTTTCTTTCTTTCTTTCTTTCTTTCTTTCTTCTTTCTTTTCTTTCTTTCTTTCTTTCTTTCTTTCTTCTTTTCTTTCTTTCGTTCTTTCTTTCTTTCTTTCTTTCTTTCTTTCTTTCTTTCTTTCTTCCTTTCTTCCTTTCTTTTTCTTCTTTCTTTCTTTCTTTCTTCTTTCTTTCTTTCCTTTCTTTCTTTCTTTCTTTCTTCTTTCTTCTTTCTTTCTTTCTTTCTTTCTTCTTTCTTTCTTTCTTTCTTCTTTCTTTCTTTTCTTTCTTTCTTTCTTCTTTCTTTCTTTCTTTCTTTCTTTCTTTCTTTCTTTCTTTCTTTCTTTCTTTCTTTCTTTCTTTCTTTCTTTTCTCCTGGCCAGGGCAGGGACAGCTCATCTGTGGGCCCCAATGTCCCCCAAAGAGGAGGGCCAACAACAACCCAGACTCTCCCCAGCTCTACAAAAGGCCTCTGCCCTGGCGCCTTTAGCAGGGCACATTTGACTTCCATTAAACAAAATAGAAGTGATGACTCTGCTGCAGACAATGTCTTGGTATTCTTCATAGAATCATACAAACATAGACTTATGGAGTGCCTCAGGTTGGAAGGGACCTTAAAGATCATCTAGTTCCACCTGCTATGGCCAGGGATGCCACCCACTATATCTGGTTGCCCATGGCCTCACCCAACCTCATCTTGACCACCTGCAAGCATGGGGCATCCACAACCTCTCTGGGCAACCTGGTCCAGTGCCTTTGAGTGAGGATTTTCCTCCTAACCTCTACTCGAACTCTCCCCTCTTTTACTTTAAAACCATCTCCTCTTTTCCTGTCATTAACAACGCTGTAGCTCTCCTCTGGACCCATTCTTAGAGACCCACATATTCTTGTGCTGGGAGCACCAGGCCTGGTTACTGCACTTCAAATGAGGCCTCCAGGAGCAAATTAGACGGCTCCCTTGCCCTGCTGCCCACACTTCTGTTGATGCAGCCAAGGATGCAGTTGGTCTTCCGGGCTGCAAGCATGCAATGGTGGCTCATGCCAACCTTCTCGTCCAGCAGAACCCCCAAGTCCTTCTCTGCAGGACTGCTCTCAATGAGTTCCTCTCCCAGTCTGTAAATCTGTCTGGGATTGCCCCAACCAATGTTCAGCACCTTGCACTTGGATTCATTGAACTTCCTTAGGCTCACGTGGGCCCATTTCTCAAGATTGTCCAGGTCCCTTTGGATGGCTTCACTTCTTTCTCTTGGATCAACTGCACCACTCAGCTTGGTGTTGTCTGAAAATTTGCTCAGGGTGCACTCAATCTCATTTTCTATCTCATTGAGGAAGATAGTGAATAGCACTTGCCCCAGGTAGACCCTTGAGGTACACCACTTGTCACTGGCATCCACCTGGACATAGAACCATTGCCCACCTCTCTCTGGGTCCAGCTATTGAGCCACTTCCTTATCCACTGCCTGCCCCATTCATATCTTTCCAATTTAGCGATCAGGATGTGGTGTGGAACCATGTCAAAAGCCTGACAGAACTCTGAGTAGTTGACCTCGGTGATTCTTCCCTTGTAAACAGATGCAGTTACTCCATCACAGAAGGCCACCAGATTGGCCTGGCATGATGTGCTGTGAGGAAAGCCATGTTGGCTCTCTTGGATCACTTCCTTGTCCTGTATGCGCCTTAACACTGCCTCCTGGAGGCTCCATCCCATGATCTTGCCAGGCATGGAGGTGGGGCTCATGAGTTCCCCGGGTCTTCCTTTCTACCCTTCTTAAAAGTGGGAGTGATGTTTTCCTTTTTCCAGTCA
The DNA here is from genome assembly GCF_009819795.1 of Aythya fuligula. Classification (NCBI taxonomy): domain Eukaryota; kingdom Metazoa; phylum Chordata; class Aves; order Anseriformes; family Anatidae; genus Aythya; species Aythya fuligula. Next base: position 79,392,240 of record NC_045593.1, on the reverse strand, counting down.
CTGGGGACTTTGCCCCACTGCCAGGACTTTTGAAATATGATTGCAACGACAGCAGCCAATTCCATCAGGACTGTGGGATGATTGTCATCAGGCCCCTAGATTTGTAGTTGTTGTGTCAGGAGGTCCCAAACTTGCTCTTTGCTTACAGTGGGAGGGACTCTGCTCCCCCAGCTCCCATCTAGAGCTTTGGGGGCTTGAGAGACATGCAAAGCCTGACCACCAGTGAAGACTGAGGCAAAGAACATAAGTGCCTCAGCCTTCTCCACGTCTGTTGTCATCAGTTCTCCATCCTCCTTCATCAGAGGTGTTATGCTCTCCTTCATCTTTCTTTTGTGGCCAATCTTCTTGTAGAGCCCCTTCTTGTTATTCTTTGCATCCCTTGCCAAGCTCATTTCATCTGAAGAAGACCAGTGCAGCTGAATAAGGAATTGTTGTTGAGACTCCAGGAGAAAAAGATTTTGCCTCCTGTGCAAGAAGGGAGAGGTAACTCATTCTGGAGGATGGTTATCAAACTGTTATTATGGTTTATCTTTCATTAGAAATAACATACTATTTTCCAGCAGTGTAAAATTGTTTTTAGATTTGTAGGTAATGTGAACATTGCAACATTTGTAATATTGTGATTTCTGTACCTACAAAAAGGTGTCTTCTTCCTGTCACTCTGACCTTTTTGTCCCCTGAACTCTCCAACGTTATTCAGGCAATGATTTGTAGAAAAAGCTGATATAATAGACCTTTTCACTTCACCTTTCGCTTTTCACCTACAGGCCTTTATGTACTTGTATTTACAAGAATCATATTGGATATGATGGTTAATTTTAAACACAAATTTCATCAGTACATTACTTCATTAGTTGGTGTATAGGGAACAATACATTGGCTTTAATTCTCAATATCCTAGTTAATGCATCTAGGCCTTGTAACTCAGGTTGTATTTTTCAATTTTTATATTTATAATTTGTATTGTATTTTTATATTTATAAATTGTATTTTTCAATTTTTATATTTATAATTTGGTACTTATTCGACACTTTCCGAATGTTAGTCAGCTTAGAAGATCAAATCAACTGAATTCTGGCCTTAACTAGCTTGGGCAGGATTTGCTTGATCAGACCATCCTCAGTCAGTTTCTTGCAGAAGCTGTACTAATAATTTCATTTTTATTTGCTTGTTTATTTACTTTTCCTTGCCCTTGAATTGTTTCCTTATGAACAGGTAATAACTTAAATTCTATATGATTATAGAATCAGTAAGATTGGAAAAGACCTCGAAGATCATCTGGACAACCATCACCCTTCTACCAATACCACCCACTAAACCATGTTCCTAAGTGCCAGGTCCAACCTTTCCATAAACACCCCCAGGGACTTTACACCACTTCCCTAGCAATCCATTCCAATATCAAACGACTCTTTCTGAGAATAAATGTTTCCTAATTTCCAACTTAAACCTTCTCTGGAACAACTTGAGGCCATTTCCTCTAGTCCTATCACTGGTTATGTGCAAGAAGAAGCTGACCTCAGTTCTCCACAACTCCCTTTGAGGTAGTTTCAGAGAGCAATAAGGTCTCCCCTGAGCCTACACTTCTCCAGACTAAACAACCTTAGTTCCTTCAGACACTTCTCATAGGACTTCTGTTCCAGACCCTTCACCAGCTTTATAGTCCTTCTCTGGACATGCTCAAGCACCTCGATATCCTTCTTGTAGCGAGGGGCCCAAAACTGAACACAGTACTCGAGATGCAGCCTCACCAGAGCTGAGTACAGGGGGACGATCACCTCCATGCTCCTGCTGGCCACACTATTCCTGATAAAGACAGGATGTCACTGGAATTCTTGGGCATGCTGCTGGCTCATGTTCAGGTGGACAGCAACCAGCACCCCCAGATTCTTTTCCTCCTCACAGCTATCTAGCCACTCTGCCCCAAGCCTGTAGCACTGCATGGGGTTGTTGTGGCCAAAGTGCAGGACCCAGCATTTAGCCATGTTGAACCTCATCCCATTGGCCTCTGCCCATTGATCCAACCTGTCCAAGTCCCTCTGCAGGGCCTTCCGTCCCTCTGGCAGATCGACACTTCCCCCCAACTTGGTGTTGTCTGCAAACTTACTGAAGGTGCACTCAATTCCCTCATCCAAAATGAAATGAAACACAATGTGAAACACATTGATAGACTCATTTGACTACATTCTGAGGCCTTACAAAGGGGGAACTGCACCAGCTGACTAATTGATTTGGAATTGAGCAGAGACTAAAAGCCGGGACAGGTGAAAGTCCATGAGAGCTTTGGGACTTGCAGATTTCTCCATCTAGGAAGTCATTGATTATTTTGAATGTGTGGTATATGTATAAACTGTTTCTGAATATGTTTTTTAACAAATGTTTTTGTTCTCCCAAAATAAATTCTTACATTTGTATAAATTCTTTCACAGACTTTGACATTGCCCTGGTGTAAGTATTGACAGACATTGTGTTTTGCAGACAGGAAACAGCAATTCATTCAAATTCAAACAGGACCTGAAAGGAATGTCTTTAAGAGACTATTTCAAGTAGAAATACATTTACCAGACTGACCACATAAACATAATGTTTTCTCATTCTATTTTCGTTTAGGGAACTAACAGTGCTTTCCCAAGATGACCTTTTGTTTTATTCTACCATTTGCTTCCTCAGGTACAGATAAGAGCTACATGTTAATTACAAGAAGTAAATCAAGTAAGCTTATGTATAGGATTACATAAAATATCATTAAAGGTTCTAAAAAAAAAAAAAAAAAAACAAAGGCAGAAATATTACATACATTTTCCTTTTTCAGTTTGTTTATCACTCAGGAACATTCTTGATCTAAAAGGAGTACAAAGAAGTATTCTGAGGTTCTGTGAATCTTTTTTTCATAGAACTTTCACCATGATTTTAAAAGATTAAAAAAAAAAAAGAAAAACTTTCCTGAATATTTGCCAGAGCTAGTTATTCAAAAGAGACATTAACTCCTTCTCCCTACTACAAAACCACAATCTCACAAACTGTGTGATTCATAACCTATTCCTCAATTTTCTTTTGAGAGTCCTAGTATGATGCAACAAATCCAGTCTGAGTAGTATTGACACATTTTAACACCAATTTTTGAGGAACTTCTTAAAGATAAGAGATTTTCTCTGTAAAATATGTCATTGTCAAGATTATTCATACTTAATCTTGGATAAAAGCACATAAAAAGCCCACGCATCATGACAAAAAAAAAAAAAAAAAAAAAAAGTTTGGAAACAGGGAAGACATACTTTTTCTATAAAAATATTAGGTATTCTTTGCTTATTAATGTCAAATTATAGCAACCAAACCAAAGAATATATGAGATATGTAGTACATGTATGGTTACTATAAAATACAACTAGTAACACCTGTGTTAAGATATGCAAACAAGTTTATCTAATGGAAGAATTTACCAGAACAGGTAGAATTCAATAAATAAAAAAGAAAGTATTTTGCATCTGTGCAAAATGCACAGATAGGGATGCAAGGTATGGCTGGATTTTGCACGTGGCTGAGGAACAATAATTGGAGAAAAACATTGAGGTCTTCTGGGGAGGTAAATCTTGCAAACTCTACAATGTCTATATATTATGTCCATATGATGTCACATAGTGATACAGAAAGGTGTGGCATTAGAAACACCAAATCTGTGTATAGATGTAGCAGACCTAGGAGCAAAGGTGGAAAAGTAAATAAGTAGATGTGAGTCATTTACTTGTCAGATGAAATTATTTGAAAAAGGAAAGATTCAAGGTGGATGGCTGAGCAAGAATATTAAAATGGAAAAATGAAATTAGAAAAAAAAAAAAAAAAAAAAAAAAAAAAGAAAGGACATATAAGTGTTATCTGAACAAGGTTGATCACTGCAGTCTTGTTAAACTCTGTCCCTGACTACATGTATTTTTGTATCTTTTCTTCTGCATTTATGCAGGTACTAGTGCAGGCACTGTGCTGTGTAAGGGTGTGTGAGGTGACCAAGGTTGTGTGGGACAGGGGTGACACCCACAGTGGGCTCCAGTGGACCAAGTAGTTGAAATCATCCGGACCCTGAAGTCAGCCACAATTGGCTTTCCCTTGCAACTAACCTGTAGTAGTCCTTCAGCACAAAGGTAGAATGATGACTCATCCTGTGTAAGGCTATTATTAGAGACTCAGCAGAAACCTTGGGTTTTCAACATGCAGACAAAATTAGCATACAGCTTACTGCCATACACATATATATGTATCGGGAGAAGAAATTTTAATTCTCTTCTAAGTCACAGTGTATAAAGCAATATAGGCTTTACCCTTCAAGAAAGAGATAAAAACTCTAAACAGTAGAGTCCTTTGTATAATTACAGCTCTGTTCTTAATGATGCAAAGGTTTCTACACTGTACTCTAAACCTATTTGATTAACAATTTAGAGAAATTACTACATTGCAAAGGCAAAAAAAAGAAAAACAACTACAAACAAGTTTCAAACATCAGCAAATATATATATATACTTTTTACTGATAAAAAGCACAACAGAAGTTTTAGAAACCTCTCTAAAAACTAATAATAATAATAATAATAATAATAAAAAGTATACTCTTGAATTAGTCTACTTACCTGATAATATCAGAATCCAAAGCCATTTTTTCCTTGGTTTTAAACAATATTTGTTAATTTTACCATGACCATTCTGGCCTCTTTCTCAATTATAAAAATTATTATAAAGCCTCCAACTGCACTACTTCAAATAAACGTCTCAGTAGTTACAAGTAAAGAAGGTATTTTACCAAGTATTTATGCAACAATACTAGCAGATATTCCAATTGCAGCTATTAAAAATGAAGGTGCAGTATGTAGGGCAGTCAAGAGAGGTACAAATACCACAAATTCATTATGCTCACTTTGCAAATACAAAAGAAATGAAATTTTAGCAATGAAGTTATACTAATCAAAATATGAAATCTCTGTCAGTCCACAACCAATAAACAGTATGTCATAGATTTTCTTATTTATGGAATTTTGCAGATTAAAAATAAATAAATAAATGAAATAAAATTTAAAAATTACCTTCAGAAACAAAAAGGTATTTATATAAGAAGTTTTATAACTTTTAAATCAAAGGCTGTGCTCTGGACCTGGGAACCCCCCAGCACATAAGGATGTGGACCTGTTAGAACGGGTCCAGAGGAGGGCCATAAAGATGATCAGAAGGATGGAGCACCTCTCCTATGAAGAGAGGCTAAGGGGCTGTTTTGGCCAAAATACTTAAAAGAGGTTTAAAAAAAAAAAAAAAAAAAAAAAAAAAAAAAGATAGATGATAGAAGAAAAGGGAATGAACTTAAATGAAAAGAAAGTAGGTTTAGATTAGGTGTAAGGAAGAAATTTTTCACTCTGAATGTGGTGAAGCACTGGAACAGGTTGCCAGAGAAGTTGTAGGTCCTTGGAGCTGTTCAAGGCCAGGCTGGATGGTGCTGTGCACAACCTGATTTAGTGGGTAGAATCCCTGCCCATGGTAAGGGGGTTGAAACTAGATAATCTTTGAGGTCTCTTCCAACCTCAGCTATTCTATGATTTAGGCCTCCTGCACATGCTCATCCTTGTTCTGTTCTGACAATAGAAATAGAGATAGAATATGAATTGTGTCTTACTTTGGGCATCCCTGATAAATGCCTACAATCATGGGATTAATCTAAGCCTAAATAATTACAGTACATAAAGCTTTAATGAATTTCCAGCCCTAGAAGAAAGAACAAGAATACCTCATATACATGTATCTACCAAGAATGGTTGTGCCTTAGAGCAGGAGGGAGGGCTTCTGAGGCCTATGTCAGACTTCTTATAGTTCTTTGAAAACAACATTTCTTTATTATATGTTTTCTCTTTGCACCTTAAAATTTTGTGGATGCCGATATTTTATCAAAATTAGCTCTTTTTTTTATTGGCTATGACATGTTCTATGACTAGGCAAGGTTGTTTGAGAATTTAAAGTAAATATTTCAGTTCTAGGACTTGTTTTAAGGCTAAGGCTATGGTAAATATTGCCAGTGAAAGGAAACGTGCTTGTCTTTCTCTCTCCACTCTGTCAACATACACTCAAATATATCACATGGTTTGACTATAAATTCTTATTAAGGAAAAAAGGAGAAAGAAATACAAGGTACAGAGTGAAAATCAAAAATATTCAGAAATACCAGGAAGAGCCTTTTTCTGACAATTCTGCAGAGAATATTAGCATAGCTCATTTAAAGGATTGTAAATTTACTTTATTATTTGTAAATTTACCAATTTACAAATTAGTAAAAATATGACCAACCTAGTATGCCATTATCAACTTAGAAAATATATAAATAAATACATAAATGTACGTGTGTGTGTATATATGTGTATCTGTGAAAGAAAATTAAAATTTTATGTAAAACGATAAAAACTGATCAAAAAATTTTTCTTCTCTGATAGAAAAGAACAATTAATAGAATATCTATGTTGGCATAAAAAAAAAATGCACTTGGGCCTCCTTAAAACTAGAGAGTAGGAAATTTATTTGTCTTAGCAGAGTTGGAAATCTTAATATTTTACTATTTTCATCAATACGCATGATCAAGATTTATAAAACTAAAGTAAGTTTACAAAAGTGGACTGAATCAGCACAAATATTGAACCTTACAAAAATTTAATGTTTTTCATTATATGAAAATTATTCAAGATGTTAAAATTATATCAATTTAATGTAGTTTTTAATTTATTTTTTTTTATGCAAGGTAATTTTTTAGATGTCTTTCTCTCAAAATATTCTTCAATTTAGATACTTGCAAAGCTTCATCTCCTATAAATGATTTTTTATCTCAACAAATCAAGGTTATTGAATAATATTTAATTTAGAAAATTTCCAGTACTTATTTAATTCCTCACAGGCATTACCATAACATGGTATTGATCCCCCATTAAACAACTTACATCTTTTTCTAGCGTAACTGATAACATTGTAGAAGTGTAGATAACTGATAACATTGTAGAAAAACTCACAGTTTTTAGTTTTTTAGTTGAAGAATTGCCGTATATTGCCATATTCTAGGAAGAAGTCTGTTAAAAAAAAAAAAAATGTTTATGACCATTAAGAAAAGGTCATACAACAGGTGTTGCCATGGCCATTCTTTGAAAAGAATGTTATCTTTTAAAGAAGGTCCCAGAACACCACAATGGAAAAATAAGTACATTGTACTGCTTTTTCCATTCAGTTTATTTAATAAGAAAAACACACACTCATGGAAACTGAACTGAAATACTATTCTGCATGTATTCTTCAATCTTTACATCTTCTACATTTTTCCATTTTTCTTCTTTCTTTTCAATGTGCATAGATGATACGTCTTGGGAAATTCTTGGTATCTCGCTAACTTGTAGGCTAAGAACCTATAAGTAGAATTGAATAAATATAAATAAATATTAAAATTACATATTTATCTGTTTAATTTCACTATCATAAATATTAAACAGTAGTGCCTGAAGACATACTTCAATATGAATAATATTTCTAATATTTCTCTCAAATTTTCCCCTGTATTTATTGCACTTGAAGCCATAGTTACTTAACCTTGAGTATTCTGCCTTTCTACATTACAAAATCTCTTATATATATATATATATATATATATATTTTTTTTTTCCCTATATCAGTAGTGTTTTCGTGTTTTTACCCAAACCTGTTCAGGTTACATAGAATGACAACAAAGAAATCTACTGTGATTTTTGTTTTTGTTGTTGTTTGTTTCTTTTTTTTTTTTTTTTTTTTTTTTTTTTTTTTTTTTTTCAGCACAATAAGAATCATTATTTCAACTTTTCTGAGTCTTTCAACCATTTTATTTGGAGTAAGGAACTTCTTGGACTCCAGAACATCAAGTCCTAGTGAAAATGTTGCTAAAGGGACTTTAAAATTTTTCAGGATATTATTAAATAATATTACTATTCCTTATTTAACATATTTTTGTTCAAATGAAAATCTGTTGACAGACTACTTAGGTAACACCACTAAGGGTTGGGAAAGCATGCAAGATGTATGAATATATTAAAACAGTATTGTCCAAATATAACCTTAATCATCTAAATCATCAAATATAACTTTATAACCTTAATCATCAAATATAACCTTGATCATCAAATAACTTTAATCATATAAACATATTCAGAAAATTAGTCCAGCAATCACATCTGATAGCTTTGGTTTGCTTTGTTTTCTGCTGCTGCTGACAGTATGTTAGGGAGGCAACAGGCACATTCATTACACAATGTAACAGCAAGGAGTCTGCAGTATTTTATTATCTGTATCAATTCCTATTTTAATGGCTTCATCTTTCTTTCCAAGAGAGACATATGTTTATTTCATCATTATTAACATATATAGGTGCAACATGCAGTTACACTGTGCTGTAGGGGTCTCCTGCCTAATGACAAGTTGATAAATTTACACAGCAGAACAGGCTGTGCAGTAGTGCTGACTGTAAACCAGAATCACTCCAGCCAGCAGGACTATATCTAAGCTCATCTATCCTGAAGATGTGGTTGCTTCCAGAAAGCCTCATAAGAGAAAGACTGTGCTAGTTATACTGATTCCTCTACACACCACCGTGACAGTGCAGACAGATTTTAAAGCAAGTGCAAGGTACTTCTGAAATGAAAAGCAGTGCAAAGTACTTCTAAAGTGCAAAAAAGTGCAAACTATAAAAAAGGGGGGCTTTGGGGAGAGGGGGGAGGGGAGCGGTGGTAAATGTTCCAAAGTTTACTGCCGAGATCTTCTGCAAATAACTTTGTTTTTTTTTGTAAAGCTTCCTTAAAAATCCTGAACTTCTGTCCAGAATTGCCACAAATGATATCATGGAGTAAAGAGTACCAAAGTATTAAAACAGTATTCTTAGTATCTTCATCTGTATCTTCAAAGTGGAAACTAGGACAGAAAACAGTATTTTAGGTATGTTTATAGAACTCTGTAGTACTTGACAGATGATACTGAAAACAGCGTTGAAAGGAACATGGACAAAATTGTTCTCTTCCAGAGAGGAACAAAGCTCTTCTAGAAACTGTGGGTGTAACTTTATTGATTACAAGGGGCCTGCTCAGCCCTATCAGGGAAAACAACTGCATAGAATCTAGAAAACTGACAGGTCAAAACAGAAAGGTATAAAACTAATATTAATATCAGGACAAAACAAAAATCATAGAAACTCGTAAGAGCAGAGGAATCAGAACTTCCAAACCTGACCTATTTTGTGCATGGGACAGGTGCAATTTTTTCAACTTATACACCCTTCTAAAATAAATGATCTTACTAAATTCTACACAAAGGAACAAACACAAAGAGACCTGCAGAATAAAATCAAAGCCAGTTTGAAAACAACAGTTCAGAAAACAACTTTTGAACTCAGCATCTAAACTGGAAAATATATATATATATATAAATATGTATATATAAAATAATATATATATAATATATAAAATATATAAAATAATAATGTATATATATTTAAAAAAAAAAAAAAGGAAAAAAAAGTTTGTCATACTTTGGAAGAAAAAAAAAAAAGACTTTCTGCCTTCAACTAAAAGTTTCCTGTTAGACTCATAGGACTCTGAAAATAATTTGAAGACAGTGAATTATGCAACTTCCTGGTACCAACTAACCTACAGATTAGTATCCTCGGATACTAATTAGTATCCTCGGATACTAATGCCCTAGGATGCCCTGGGCTGTGTTTCAATGTCTTTTATTAACCAGACAAGTGCTCTAAGCACTCAACAAGAAGGAAATGTAAATTTTAGTGTCCTTTTCCAACCCAGGCACTGGAATTTCTGAATACATTTACTGTGTTGACTTATGCAGTACTCTGTGCAAGGGGTGTAATATGTCATCACCTTCACCAGAGTGGTCTGGTGACACCTGCCCAGTAGCAAAGTATTTAAGGATAGGTCTTCAGTTAGTACTCATTTCTTATGTGGAAAACATAAAATAAAGGATGGCAATGTACAAGATCTGATCACTCCCAGAGAATGTGGTTTTTTTTTTGTGAGACAAAGGGTAAGAGATTAGGCACCTATCTACTAGACTGCCTTGTTTTATTTGAGGGGAGAGCATGCAATCTGAATATTTATTGCAAACACACAAAATATTTTAATGTCTCAGTTCCTGTACCTTTAAAATTTATTAAAGAAATTATTTGATAATTACTTCATCTGAGTATCTCAACAAATAATCAGCAGAGAACAAGTAAAAACTTATTTATGAATCCTTTGTTTCATCATAGTTGTGTACCAGATCCTATGGTGTTACATCTCTACCTAACACATTGCTATAACTACTTGAAAACACTTCCATTTTAAATAGTAAACATTCTACAGTGATATTAAAAAAAAAAAACTTTCAAATTCATATATCATATCTTCCATATCATAACTATTCAAATAAGCTCTCTAAGCCCCACGGGAATTTAAGACAGTCCATTTGTAGGGAAGAAAAAAAAAAAAAGTTACATATATGCTATTGAAAATTCTGTTCATCTGTCTTTTTGAAAATGTTTGTAAAAAAACAATTCCTCATGTGCTAAATCAGAGATCCACATTTAGTTCTAACATTAAAAATTTGCCATTCTTCTCGTACTTGCTATTTACATAAATTAACCAGCAAGCAGAAGTAACATCATATGACTTATGCAACCAGTCAACACGTTCTGAATTATAAATATTTATAGGAATTTCTTTGTGCACTAGACATGAAAGAGAAAATTACACTGAAATTAATGAATATTTGTGAATAACTCTTAGTGGTGAAATTTAAAATCCATTTGCAAACAACATGCAAAAGAAAAAACAGTGAATGTTAATGAATATTAATTAGTCCTCATTCTTTTGTCTGACATATATGCACTCTGTCCTTTATTCAGTTCAATGAAGTTGTGTAGATGAACCAGATGGCAAAATTTGGGTATCAATTGGTGCTCATATTCATACACACCATGTTGCAGAGTGCTCTTAAGTAGTGTGTTGACAGATCATGCATACCTGTTCTAGATACAGCAAGAGAGTCTAAAATATATCAGTCAATTGTGTGAACCTGTAAGACATTTGGCTGTGCTATTTTCAGAATTTTCGAATATTTTTGAATCACTAGGTATATAGGCAAGAAACAAAAGACAAACTTTGAAGTACCTTTTAAACTGACCAAATGCTGTTGGCTGCATTATCATAAAACTTGCTTAAACTTAGAAGGAAAAGTTTTATTTAAAATCTATGCTTTTAAAAGCAAGCAGAGCTTATTAAATCCAATCATATTAATATAAGCAAATCCTCTCATATAGGCAAGTATAAAAAATATTCTGTAGATTAAATAATCAAATAGGAATCTGCAGACTGAATTTCAAAGCACTTTCCCGCAAGAATATACCTTTAATATTTTTTCACCAGAATATTGTCTTTTGCTACCCAAAAGTTGCATATTTCCTTATATCTTGATAAGCAGAAGCAAAGATTAACAGGAGCCATCAGTGCAACATGCTTTTTTAACTGAGCTGGTTTCCCACTGTCTTTGAACTGAAAACTATATATAACCAAAGTAGCTGAGTTTAGCATGTGTTTACCTTATATTTCCTTGTTTCTTGTCAGAGAAAATCAAGTCCAGAAAATAACTGCCCATTTTGCTACATTAGACAAAAGTGCACACTAGGCACAGCTAGACTTGCCTGTCAAAATATTCTGGATTTTAATGAGGAATAGAGAGAAAAGATCTTTTGTTGCAAACGTAGGCAACTGCAGTAGCTGCAAAGAGCTTACACTCGGTCAATATGTTAGCTTGATACCAACTCAGGAATTTCTTGAAGCAAATGACTCAAGAGTTTTGATGAAGTCACGACTGACAAAGACATGGTGATAAATAAATAAATAAATGAAAGTCTAATTTATCCCTTGAAAGAGTAGCAGATATGACTGTAAAACATTCTTAAAAAGACACTAAATGCAGCTTTGGTGTCAACTTGTCAATTATTCCTCTGCAAGTTTTGCTATAATTTCCTATTTCAGAAACGTCTAGTTTCCCAGAGTGGAAAAAATGTTCTTGGTGCTCATTGCTTACCATGCTAGTAATGCTGTCCTTCTGATCTCCCCAGTCTCACGTGGGTGGTCCCATTTCTCCAAATGGGAGCATACTCCCTTCTTTATTTTCCCTGGATGTCACAAGAGGAGAGGAAGCAGCTGATCACTGGAGTCTCACTGATATCATCATTATCAGTGAAATCATCATTAGAACACAAACCTGCACAAAAGGTGTTGTTTCTTCAGTTTTTACACAGCTTCTGGTTAGTGCAGCTGACATATTAACTCCACAGTGCTATTTAAGATTGAAGATCTTAGAAGTGGAAAAACTGAAGTCATCTGTTCTTAGAGCTATTTCTAGAGTTAATATATCACATGCATCTTTTTTACAGTGAAAAATTCCCTAGTTTTAGTTCAGTTGTCTGGTTGGCTCCCTTGAGAATACATTACAGGCAAAACAACATCCTATTTCAGTTCAAAACTAGAAAAACAAACTTTTGAGCAAACAGTTTTCATGTATAATTGTTTTTGTCTAATCTTCTGTTTTGTTATTCTATGTTAGAAGATTTCCTTCTTGAGGTAGAGGTAAAGGAGAACAATGTTCCTAAAGTGAAAGCTGTGCAGGATGAATATGAATCAGTGACATGAAACCTTACGAAATTGAAATGATGATGCCTCAAAGGTGTTGTGCGAACAGAAACAGGAAAGGGATCAGTATTCTCTCATGACGTTTAAATGTAGAGCTTAGGGATATGGTTTAGTGGGGACTGCTAGCGTTAGGTCAGAGGTTGGACTCGATGATCTTGAGGTCTCTTCCAACCTAGAAATTCTGTGATTCTGTGATTATTCTCCAAATTAAGCAGAGCTAGATGAGGAACTGGTGTTTTCATGCAATAGCTTTTGACAGGTATCAACATCTCTTCATTGGTTAACCAAACCAAACCAAACTAATAATAAAACAAAACAAAACAAAACAAATTATAAAATAAAAAAAAAAATAAAAATAAATAAAATAAAATAAAATAAAATAAAATAAAATAAAATAAAATAAAATAAAATAAAATAAAATAAAATAAAATAAAATAAAATAAAATAAAATAAAATAAAATAATAAAAGAAAACAAAAATCTTCTGATGAGTTCAGGTTCTTTTGGCTAGTAAATTTTTAAATGATATTCAAATACTCTTTTAACAGCCTATAGCTGGTGACCAGGAGATTGTTTAAAACACTGCAAGGATGAATTTTAGAATCCAAATCTAGATTAGGTATCAATATAATTTTTCTGGAAGTTATTAGTTTTCACCCAGAGAAATTCATTTTCTCTTCTCACTTTCAGAACAAACAGGAATACGTAACTGTTTATCATGCTGTTCCCTTGCACTGTGTGCTTGTGATTAGCGATCTGCACAGTCACGACAGTCAGAAACTAGTATTTCACCACTCCTGTATCTTGTATGCTTGTGACTACTACAAGGACACAGCAGAGTTTCCCCTTTCAGATCCAGCTTAGTTTCCACAATTAAAATTCAGGTTCTATGTCAGAGCACTTTCAGCATCTTCGTGTAGTGAAATGCAGGATGTAAAAAAAAAAAAAAAAAAAAATCCAACATTACATCCTCTGACATTTGGGATACATATAAGTATTCCAAAATTCAGATTTTTCCCCTAGTTAATGATGTCTTTATTGAGGTTAATAGAAGAGTCTTGATTTCTGACTAGATCTTTCAGGTCTGATTATTATCTTTTCAATGACTTTTAAAATGATTTTTTAGAGAGTCAGCGTAAGTAAAATCAAAACCTGGCATGTAATTTCCTTTTACAGACTCAATGTGAGAAGTATACTCACAGATTTTTTATTATTATATTATTTCATAATATTTTTATTGTTGTTTTCATATTATATTTTATAAATATATTTTGTTATTGTTTTATTTTATACTATATAATTTATATATGTTTATATATCTTATATTATTAATATATTTTATTATTATTATATTATTATTGCTCACAGATTATTATAAAACAACAATGCAAACAAAAAGTTGAACAAATTTTGTTTTAGAAGATGTGTAAATGCTTCATTATGTTAAATATGAGTAGGCTAGGATGTGTACTGTGTAGACACAAAACGTTTGAGAGGAGAATTTACAAAAACAAAACAAAACAGAAAAGAACAAAAAAAATAAAAACAAATAAGAACAAACACCTCATCACTAAGAAATAAGAGAATTCTACAAAATTAGATAACCTTAAACAATGGTTACTGAATCAGGAGTTGAGCCCAGACCTTCTGTCAAGGTTTTATTTTTATATTACCACTGTCAGCAGAGTTAATGAGCAACATGCAGTGCCAGCCAAGAACACACTTTTTGAGTTATTCTTGAATGTTACAACAAAAATGTTCACATTTTGATTTTAGCAAATCTTTCTTACACTTGGCTTTAACCAGAATGAAAAGATTTTTGCATGCTCAGGCAACAAGAACAACAAAAAGCAGCAATAAAAAAAAGCCCAAAACATTCCATTTTGTTAAGCGCTTTTCTTTATTATTATTATTTATTTATTTATTTATTTATTTATTTATTTATTTATTTGGGATTAATATTTTTCATCACACATCATACAAAGCATACATCATATATTGTAACTTCTAAGGGTCAAGAGCAGAGTAGTGGGAAATTGTAAACCTTGAATTACCTAAAACTATAATCCTTATATTCTAAGAGACAACAAGAGATAACATTTGTGAAGAGTTTGAAATTCTCATTGACCTCCATTGTGACAATGTCATAAAAAGTATCACTGAAACTCAAACTCGTTTGTGAGATTTCACACTTACAAGGAATGGAACGGAAAAAAGATCAGACAGCAAAAAATATGAAATGTAAACTGAGAGTATTCTTTAAAGAATATTACATTCATAAAGTATTTAGATGTTGCAGTGTGTTTTGTAATCTGTGTTACCATGGCAAAATCTGTTTTTAGAACTGACCCTAAAAACATTGTGCAAGTTCAGTTTTCCTTGAACTTTTCTGTAAACATGTTCTTATACTATTCTTAAAATCTTTAATGAACATTATGTTGATATGATTTCATATATTTCACATTGTGGAGTACATTAGCTCATTTTTCAGTAGAATGTGTATTTGAATTTAAGTTTCTTTTGTGCATGAAAGTCACCATATTTCTTGCTTCATTAAACAATTACTAAAGGGATTAAAGTTCCACTGTAGATTATATTTAAAGTTTTTTGTTTGTTTGTTTGTTTGTTTCTATTAAATGATTTTATAGTATTTGCATTTTGATAGGGATTCATTAGCTTGCTCATATATATTCGCAGTTGTAAAAAAAACAAAACACAGAAAATTAATATCGGACCCTTAGTTAGCAAACTATTAGAAGTAGGAAGAAGTACATCTGTTTTTTATTCAGTTTACCCAGAAGTACAGAGATGAACTTGAAGATTTTTACTGCCCTATGCTCCGAAGGTATGACAGCATGTCTAATAACAAAGATAATGAATTTCTTTAGAATAATATTTAAGCAAAGGGAGATAGTTAAAAAGAAATATGATTCTTCATGTCCTCATTCTAGCTTCATACATATGATCAATAAGTATTAATTACCTAATAATAATAATAATAA
The DNA here is from genome assembly GCF_009819795.1 of Aythya fuligula. Lineage (NCBI taxonomy): Eukaryota > Metazoa > Chordata > Aves > Anseriformes > Anatidae > Aythya > Aythya fuligula. The sequence goes on along the minus strand of NC_045593.1, from coordinate 79,376,521 downwards.
TAATAATAATAATAATAATAATAATAATAATAATAATAATAATCTTTGATAGTTAATAGGGAAAACAAGTATCAATGAAAACATAAAAGGAAAAGTTCAGGAGCTCTAAGATTTTCTAAATGAGTAAAAACCAACATTCTATTTTCAAAGACTGTTTTTTATGACCTTACACAAAACATACCACCAGGCACACTCCAGAACATCTTCTACACATGTTAAAGACATCTGATTACCCAACAAATTCTCAAGTTCTTCTTTTAGTTACCAAAGTACAGAGACAATTCCAGAGCTCTGGAATGCTTTAAAGTGTCCTGGACCTCCAAGCACCCCTAGATCTAGGCAGTGTATTAGTTTACAGTTCTTAATCCACATTGGAAACACTAAATAGGTTGATCATTTAGAGTACAAAACACTCTAGGTGTAAAATACTTGTTTTTCTAAATGATCATCTCTTAGGGAGCAATTTCAGATACAAAACACACAATTCAATGTTCTTTTGGTGCTATATTCTCTGCAGATTCCACCCTATAACTGATGTAAATGAGATTGCTGACAGATACATTACTTTGTATCAGCTCTTCTGAACTAAAACAAATATATGTGTATTCTCAAAACACATGGGACCTTTTAAATCTCCTTTAAGGCATTCATAATGCACAGACAATCCACAAACTGTCTTCAGATCTACCACCTTCATAAAATCTCATAGTTATGTTTATTCCGTAAATAAAGAGTCAATAACTGCAAAATGTTAAAAGTGTGACTTTGTAGTGTGATCTTGCTTCTTGGAAATGCTCTGCCTACACATTCAGTTATATATATATTATATATATATATATATATATATATATATATATATATATATATATATTCAGTTATATATATATATATGTATATATATAGCTTTGTGATAAACATAAATGTTTACTATTACTACTACTTCCCTCTCCAATCGTCAGTGTAAATCCAACACAGTTAATATTGAATGAGCTGCAGACTTTTATTTATTTATTTATTTTGTATACTGTGCACTATTAATAAAATTCTGTCCCATTCTGTTTTATTTCAATAGATGGATGTGCTGAAACATCAGATGGTAAAGGTTTTGCTAAATGTTCGACAAGATAAAAACGGTGAGAAGTGCAGTAGTCGACTATCCTACTATCGTACATTCCAGATCTTGTGACAGTTGCTTGAAGATATGTAGATTTTTATATTATATTTTCAAAGTCATATTTCATAAAAAGAATAAACAAATACAGGTTTTTCTTTGTATGTATGACCTTAAAACATATTAAACAAGATTACATTAACACTTTGAGAAATAAAAAGTTAATCACTACCACACATTGGAGCAGACAGGACTAGCTCAATCTAATTTGCTCTTGCTTTTCCTCTATATTTTCTTTCTTCAATATTTCTACATAGTCACACCCTACACAAAGAAGATAAAGATATTAAAGGAAACAAAATATCAAAACTAATACACCACCATTTATTATATCCCACTCTTTTGGTATCACCTAGGACTTGTTCAAGCTATTAGGAATATTACAGGGGAAAAGCACATGTGAGTTGTGCATATAGTAACACCGTTTTTTCTACCTTTTTCTGCACTCATTTTGGAGTCCAAGTAGTATTTTCCTTAAATTTTGGCTCTTAGTACTTATGCTTTCACAGTCAATAACTTTTGAACACTTACCAAGAGGACTGGTGAATTCACAGCATTCAGGTTCCAATTTGTTTTCAGCTGAGTCAATACTTTATAAAAACAAAAGCTTAAACTCATTAGTGAAATCGTCTGTCTTTCATACAGAATATGATTTAAAACTCATTCAATCAACATTTGAATTTTGAGACACTAAAAATAAAAATAAATAAATAAATAAATAAATAAAAGATACTTTCTTGAGTTTTTTTTGTGGTTGGAATTAGATGATATTTAATGTTGCTTCCAACCCAAACCATTCTATGATTCTATGATTCTAATACTGATATAATTAACCTACATTCCTCTGTTACAGACAAGTAGGCAGGCAGTAGGACAGATAGAGTCAGGAATGCCTATCACTTTATTACCAGTGCAGTGTCAGTCTGCTGGTAACACAATCTCATGAGCCTTGAAATCAAGGTTCCCAAATTTAAGCTACGATGCAAACATTTATTCCATCTGATGCTTTTGAAAAGTCGCTTAATTGTTCTGTTTCCCGTTCACTTTGGCATAAGGATCATAAAATTTACTCAGTTACTGCAAGGTCCTGTTTATGTTTAGGTTGTAAGCTATGCATAAATATGTGCTTAGATGATTTTAAAGTGATCTTGAATGTGAAATTTCTTGCATGGCCATGAATACTCTAAAATCACTTTTTCATAAGGCTATTAAATTCACCAAAAACTCAGATTTATTTTCTTGGTGTTTCTAAGAGATTGTGAGTAATTTATTATTATTATTGACAATAATAATAATAATAATATTTGTAATATTTCCTCTGAAGTTTTTTAGTTTGTTCTTTTGCATCAGGATTCTCAAACTCTTTGTGACTGTGAGGCCGCACCTCGAGTACTGTGTTCAGTTTTGGGCCCCTCGCTACAAGAAGGACATCGAGGTGCTTGAGCAGGTCCAGAGAAGGACGACGAAGCTGGTGAGGGGCCTGGAGAACAAGTCCTACGAGGAGCGGCTGAGGGAGCTGGGTTTGTTCAGCCTGGAGAAAAGGAGGCTCAGGGGCGACCTTATCGCTCTCTATGGGTACCTCAAAGGAGGCTGTAGCGAGGTGGGGGTTGGTCTGTTCTCCCACGTGCCTGGTGACAGGACGAGGGGGAATGGGCTAATGTTGCACCAGGGGAGTTTTAGGTTGGATGTTAGGAAGAACTTCTTTACCAAAAGGGTTGTTAGACATTGGAACAGGCTGCCCAGGGAAGTGGTGGAGTCACCATCCCTGGAAGTCTTTAAAAGACGTTTAGATGTAGAGCTTAGGGATATGGTTTAGTGGGGACTGTTAGCGTTAGGTCAGAGGTTGGACTCGATGATCTTGAGGTCTCTTCCAACCTAGAAATTCTGTGATTCTGTGATTCTGTGATTCTTGTACCTAATTCCCACAGACTATCCTCAAGACGAATATTCTTCAACTCTTTCAGCTTTCTACCTCCAGCAACAGTCCTTTCCTGAATTTATCCTTGCTAATGAGAACAAAAGTGTTCCCAAATCCCCTTTTTGAGGTCTTCTGCTCCCTGCTTCTTTTGCTCCCTGACTGTGAGGCTTTCTGTTTCATCTTTAAAGAACACTACACGTCATCTACATCAGTTTTTTATTTCGATGGTCATGATTAATTACCAGTTCATAAGTTTAGTGAGTTTTTTACACAATACTAGCAAATATTAGAAGGTTATGAGAAGAGTGGAGCATAAACGTAATATCAGGCATAGCTAATAAAACCTGGTTCAACACAAGATCCCTTAAATGTGTAAAACTCCCCAGGAAAGAGATGAAAGTTCATGGGTGGAACTAATCAATAACGTATTTTCATTTATATTCATATTACAAGGGAAATTCTTTTCAGTTGAGAAGAAAATTCATCATGCTTTATCCTGTGGTGCTGTTGGTCACGCCATTAGATTCATGAAATGGTAGTCCAATGAGCCTCTCCACTCTGTTTTGAGGTGGAAATATAGGCAATCGTATGTCAAAAGAACAGAGAACTCAATGTCTGATTGTGGTGGTTTTACTCAGGTGGGCAGCCGAGCTCCACCACAACCGCTCTCTCACTCCCCCTCTCCTCAAAGAGGAAGGGGGAGAAAATACAACACAGAGAACTCGAGGTTTGAGATAAGAAAGGTTTAATTAAAGGGAAAGGGAATGAGAGGAAAAAAACAGAGACAAAAGAAGCAATCAGTCCGCGCGGAAGCACAGAGAGAGGAAAAATTATTCTCTACTTCCCATCAGCGAGCAGTGTTCAGCCACGTCCTGGGAAGCAGGGCCTCAAACGCGTAGTGGTTGTTCAGGAGGAAGAGCCCCCTCCCCCACGAGAGCCCCCCCTTTTATTGCTGAGTGTGATATCAGGTGTTATGGAATATCCCTTTGGTTGGTTTAGGTCAGCCGCCCCAGCAATGTCCCCTCCCCATCACTTGCCCACCCCCAGCCTGCTGGCTGGGAGGAGTCCTGATGCTGTGCCAGCACTATGCAGCAATAGACACAACACTGGAGTGATATCAGTGCTGTTCCAGCTACGAGTGCAGAGTACAGCACTGTGTGGGCTGCTGCAGGGAAAAGGTGACTCCAGCTCAGACAGACCCAACACACTGATACAAAGGGAAAATGTTTTCTTACTAATTTTCATGAAATAATAAAGTACTAAAATCAACTAATTACAGAGAAGAAGAAAAAAAAAAAAAAAAAGAATTAAACCAAAAATTGTGAAAATATTATTTCACTGCAATAAAAAATAGAATCATTAGAATCATAGAATGACTGGAAAAGATATTCAAGAAAAGATGTCCAAACGTTAATTTGAACTTCCAGGTCCCATCATTAACCATGTCTTTTAGTGCCACATTCGCACATCTCTTGAATACCTCCACAGACTGTAATTCCACCACTTACCTGGGCAGCTTGTTCGAATGCTTGATCACCATATAGAAATTTCTCCATGTAGAAATTATTTCTAATACTCATTCTAAACCTTCCCTGGTGCAACCTGAGCACATTTCCTCATGTCCTATTAATTGTCACCTGGGAAAAGTGACAAAGTACATTTGAATGAGTACAACACATTTCAGACAGTTGTAGAGAGTGATAAGGTCTCCCCTCAGCCTTCTCTTCTCCAAACTAAACAATGCCAATTCCCTCAGCTACTTATCATGTATCTTGATTTCTAGAACCTTCACTAACTTACTTGTTTTCTCTGCAAACACTCTCAAGCAACTCAGTATCCTTCTACTTAGTGACCCAAAACTGAAAACAGTGTTTGAGGTGTGGTCTCAGTGTTTGTATGTGGTCCCTACATACAAAGGGATGAACACTTCCCTAGTCCTATTGGCAACACTACTTCTGAGGAAGGCCAGGGTACCATTTGCCTTCTTGGCCACCTGGGCACGATATTTTGGTGCCTCATATTACGTATCAGCATTAAACATTTAGCTAATAATTGCAGTGATTATGCTCATATCTCCTGGTCTCATGGAAGAAAAAAGCAATCAAAATTATTTATTTTTAAAAAATGGAACTAACTTTTGACACTTATTAGTATATTCTGCTTAGCCTTGAAACCAGAATTAACTCAAACTGTTCATCGTTTAGTGTGAAGAATGTCTCATATCCTTAACCATATTGTTTATACCCAGCAAAACATTTGAATGGGCATATAAATATTCTTTATGAATGACAACTTAGTATAAATAACATTAAAAAACTGGTAAAAGGCAAGAGGGATGTCTCTGCTAATGTACTTTACAAGCAGAAAGGAAAACATATCAGTAACAGTAAACTGTAACTCCATAAAGGAAACAGTACTTTCAAATATCAGCCAAAGAGAATACGTTCTAAAGTCTATCAAGTAGCCTCAAGAAAGAGAAGGTAAAAATTAACGAAAGGTATTGTTTGCTTAGCTAGATATTTCTTTGTCTGTACAGTAGATTTATTTTGAAGTAGATTGTTTTAAAGATAATTATTTTTAAACCAACAAGAAATAAGCATGGAGTTTAATTGAATAAAGGGATGACTGCATTACAACCTGCTATTCACCTGTTGGCATGGTACTAAAACAAATGCATTCTGTCACTTCAATAAACATTATGAAGTAATCAGATGAATTAGTCTGATGAACAAACTACTGCAGTGCCACTGTTACACATTAATGGAACTCTACCTGTTGATCTTGACTATGACAGATTTGAGTGAAGGTGATGCTTAGTGTTCAGATAACTTGAGGGGAAATAGAATTAGAAATTTACATTTAGAAATCCTGTAATTAGTGAAGACATGGAAAGATTTATTTCCATTTGAAAACAAAATTTATTTGGAGTCAAACTAGAAGAAAACCATACAGCCATATCTTCAAGAGTCTGCAGATTTTCCATCTGTAGGCTACTTGTTTAAACAAAAGTTAGATAGTATTTCAGAAGAAAATTTCTAGGTAGTGCTAGATATTGCAATTATTCCTTTGCCTTATTAGCTGATATATGTACAAAAAAAAAAAAAAAAAAAAAAAAAAGCTTTGAAACTTACTATGATTTTTTGTTGTTGTTGTTGTTTAAATTTTCTACTAGAATAAAAGTAAAACAAAAATATCTTAAGATGATTCAGATTTAACATTATTACTCATAATAATTGGGGCTCACATGATGATCCTTTGGTCATCAAAAAAACAATGTAAAACTTTTTCTGGTGTCTTCTCACTTCCTTTTGTTGTAATAATTCTAGAAAGAAAATGAGTCATTTACAGGATTCTCTAACTCGCCTTCTGTTGAACCTCTTTAAAACAGGAGACCACACAGAAGCAGCATTATCTTTTCAGACAGCATAACAAGGAAGGGGATTTAATACTTAACGCTTTCCTCCGCTACTGAATCTGGTATTCCTTATCAGCTCTGATATTTCAGTAGATCCCATTCCTTTTCTCTTTACAATCGTGTCAGCTTGCTGGTAGAAATAAATAACATAGTGCAGTATTTCTTATCGAAAAAATAAATAATAATCCTATTTTCTAAACCAAGCAAGGAGGAGACATGTCAGTTTTCTACAGAAGAGGGATGCTTCTCACAATATTTTTCAAAAATAAAAGCATTGCACTTATTTTGGTCATATTTCCCACTCATCTTCCACACAAACATTTTTTCTGGTAAAGAGTAGGTTGTTTTTACCCTTTAATTAGAGATGGACAAAAAAATGCAAATGTATATTCCAAGTAGAAATATCAATTACTATAATCTCAGTGTTGTAACAAAAAAGTTCAGTGCTCACAACAGTGCTAATAAATGGAAAGGCTAAGAGCTTGAGGAAAAATTTTGAAGACACACAGGAAAAATAATAATAATAAAAAAAGCTACAATTTATTTTGAAACTGCCCAGAATATTCAGCTGATAGTAATATCACTTCCAGACTGTGTTTGCACAGTCTTATCTAATCTATTTTACAGTTTTACTCAGTATCTCCAAGGATGTCAATAAGAAAACAAAATGGAATGGATTGGTCATCCCAGTCTACTTTGGAAGCCATGAAGAGAGTTACAGGGGTTAAAATAAACAAGCTTCTCAAGAATTCACTATGGTTGGGAAAATATCTGAGATCTAGGTTATGAAAGTAAGCCTAGAAAAAAATGGATTTCTGTTTAAACATTGGTATAAGTTTTTATAAGAAGCTCTTGAAATTAATTAGGACAAAATCAGGATGGTTCTATAGTCTATATTTACTTTATATAACAGACGTTTTCCTACAGCTTTTTCTAAAATTACATGGAAAATGTACTTTTTTTTCTCTCTTTTTTTTTTTTTTTTCTTTTTCTCAAAAGAAAACTGATGTGGAAATGAAATTATCAAAACAATTCATTTCATCTTTGACATCCTGCCTTGGTACAATAATGACAGTATGACATCAACACAATGACCAATGTTGACATAGGTTACAGTAGCTGTTATGCTATGCATACCAATTATGCTGGTTTTTTGGGTCACAGGAATGGCTTCACTGTTGTACACCTCACTAGAAATTCTAAATTAAATGGCATCACAAATTCTAATTTAAACTTAAAACACATAAGACCAGATTCACTCGTTGTCATCTAAGTCAGATTATTATTACACTACAGCTATTTCAGTTAAATAATGACATTCAACTATGAAGTGTTCATGTAAATAAATACAGCTTGTATGGTGTATTACAGTAGGCATTAAAATGAATTAAGCTACTGTTTAGCTATATACTTATATCTAAATTCTGACAAATATTGCAGAAATAAACTCTAAAGTTTTCCATTCTCAGGTCCCTGAAGCACAGGAGATTAGACGACACAGAAATGCCATTCCCTGTTCTCTCTCTTTCATAAATCAAAATTTTTTCTTAAAATCAAAAAATAGATGTGGGGCAAGGCCAGAACCAGAAAACTACATCACAGAGAATAACAGGAGTTATTCTAAATATTCTACAAGTACAAAGTCATTAGTATTATTTAAAATAAATCTCCTTGAGAAGTAATTGCAGCCTTATGTATACACTTAGTATAAGGAGAAATAGGAAGAATGCTATTTTTGACTCTCATTTGGATCTTTCTTGAAAGATACTAAAAAAAAATTGCAAGTTTTTAACAAGTTTCTTAATAAGCTCAAAGCCAGTATTAGATTTGTCTAAATAAAACCTGAGAGGGAAAGGGAAAGGGAAAAATGAGAAAGAGAAGAGAAAGGGAAAGGGAACGAGAAGAGAAAGGGAAAGGAAAAGAGAGGGAAAGGGAAAGGAAAAGAGAGGGAAAGGGAAAGGAAAAGAGAGGGAAAGGGAAAGGAAAAGAGAGGAAAGGGAAAGGGAAAGAGGGGAAAGGGAAAGGGAAGGAGGGGAAAGAGGGGAAAGGGAAAGAGGGGAAAGAGGGGAAAGAGGGGAAAGGGAAAGGGAAAGGGAAAGGGAAAGGGAAAGGGAAAGGGAAAGGGAAAGGGAAAGGGAAAGGGAAAGGGAAAGGGAAAGGGAAAGGGAAAGAGGGGAAAGAGGGGAAAGAGGGGAAAGAGGGGAAAGAGGGGAAAGAGGGGAAAGAGGGGAAAGAGGGGAAAGAGGGGAAAGAGGGGAAAGAGGGGAAAGGGAAAGAGGGGAAAGAGGGGAAAGAGGGGAAAGAGGGGAAAGAGGGGAAAGGGAAAGAGGGGAAAGAGGGGAAAGAGGGGAAAGAGGGGAAAGAGGGGAAAGAGGGGAAAGAGGGGAAAGGGGAAGGGGAAGGGGAAGGGGAAGGGGAAGGGGAAGGGGAAGGGGAAGGGGAAGGGGAAGGGGAAGGGGAAGGGGAAGAGAAAAAGAGAAAGAAAGAGAGAAAGAGAAAGAGAAAGAGAAAGAGAAAGAGAAAGAGAAAGAGAAAGAGAAAGAGAAAGAGAAAGAGAAAGAGAAAGAGAAAGAGAAAGAGAAAGAGAAAGAGAAAGAGAAAGAGAAAGAGAAAGAGAAAGAGAAAGAGAAAGAGAAAGAGAAAGAGAAAGAGAAAGAGAAAGAGAAAGAGAAAAAATCACTCCAGTAACTTCTCCCTTTACACTGGTCTCCAGTGAAACATTTGGGAATCTGCTAGAAGGTTGGAAGTAAAGCTTACAGCATTAGGAATCAATGGCTTCTGTATTACATATAACAAAATTGAACATGCCATTCTTTGCTTTTGTTACATTTGTGCTATAGGAAGTTCTACATTTGTGTCACAATTATTTTTCTGTGGAAATAGAGAAGAACAGAGAACAAAAGAAACATAGGAAATATATTCTTAAACAAATTTAAGTAAGTGGTTGAAATGTGTTCAAAAATATTTTTCCAAAAATATTTATGGATCCAGCTAAAAAAGCTAAAGCTTATCTGTAGGCACAGACATTTTCAGTAATTATTTTATTTTATTTTAATATATATTTTAAAAAGCTTTTAATACATTCTCACTGAATTGACCTTTTTTAATGTTCTACTACCATTTATGCAAGAAAAACTGCACACTCTGAACTTACCAGTGTTATTTCAGTTACTGAAATAAATTGTTCTTGTAGTTTGAAAAATTAATAATATTTCAAACTGCCAAGATGCAACATGTTGAGATCTGTTCATTTTTACCAGATGCACACACACACAGACACACATGCATGCAAAATCACAGTGGGCTCAAAATAATTATTTTTAATTGAAGAATAAATCAATTCTTTGCAAGCATAGAAAAAGCTTCCTTTTTGTCATTCAAAATGGGCTGATAGATAATTAGATGAAACTTGGAGTTAATAGATAAATGTATACTTTGTTGATTGCACACAGCATTTCACACTAAATCACCTGCAGAAACACCGAAATCATCAAAGTTAAAACAAATTCTCTAGCATTTTTGATCAGTAATATGGAGCAATACAGAGATTTACTTATACTTTCATGTAAGTTGATCTGTCAATCTGACTGACAAAAAAGGAAGAAATATCATACATCCTGTTTTTTCTTGGGAAATGGTCATCGCCTCCAGAATGCTTGGCATTCTCTCAAACTTCAGATTATCATTAAGTAAAATAGAAACAGAGATCAACTACAGTGTGTGCCCAGGTATTGTACCTTGCCAACAAGATTAATTTATTTGAGAAATCTATACAAACTTCCCATTTGTTATGTTCATTTCTGCACAAATAAATAAATAAATAAATAAATAAATACATAGGCATAAAATTTACCTTATTGTAATGCCTTTAGAATCTGTAGATTAAGATAGTATATAACTTTTGTTATTTCATTAAATTTGCATTTTCAGACAAATAATTTTGTAAATCCAGATGCTGATTTTGCTCCAATAAGCATGAGATCCCTTTTCAAAAAGATTTCTCAATTTGGTAAACATATTTTTGTCATCCACTGTCTGAGAAGCACCATTTCATGTGTTGCTTCCTTTACAAATAGAGTAATCTAGGTGAATCCCCTTGCAGTACTGTAGAATTCTCAGGGCAGGGTGAGAGAGATCATTTTATATATATACATGTACATATACACATGTATGATATATATATATTATTTGACCATTCAAAGCCTCATGGTCCAGCAAATAGGGTCTTGCCACTACTTAAAATGGCCTACAGGCTTGGCAGTAATATACACTTCAGGATGTGCAAGGCTTTAGCTGGACTTTTCTCAGTCTGTCTAGAGACATATTTTAGTTAATAATAGCATTCATCTAACTCTATTTTAGCTTTTGCTTGTGTTAGCCTTTGCTTAACTAGCCAAATACATAAATAAATTTAATCCATATCCACAAAACATACCTTATAAAATACATTTGGATGTAAAACGAATGGATGAAGACCAAGGTGTAGTCTATACCAGCAAATACATAAAAGTGACCTCAAACAAACCCTATAATCATCAGTATCAAGCCCTTCTGACAGTGGCCTTAGGATCTTAACTGCACATAACCTGGAGTATAAACATCATTATAACTGGACTAACAGTAGCATTTAATTACTTCCTAATCTAACAAAAATCTTAACAGGATATTTTTGACAGACTTTCCTTTTTTTTTTTTTTTTTTTTTTTTTTCTAACAAATTCAGTCAATGCAGAGCACCATATCAATAATATTTGTAAGCTATCTTAGCTTATATATAATATATAAAGATATTCCCATCATTCATGTAATTCTAAAGGGCTTATAGGAAGTATATACTATCTAAAGATAATTGTGTCTTAAATTGTGTAACTACCTCAGCATAAATTTTCCAAAAGTAGAAACATGTAGAATAAATTATAGATTTTTAATTTTAAAACAATTTTTAGACATGAAATATGGACTTATTTAATGAGCTACAGATTACTTTTCCCCCATGAACAGCTTTGTCTACAGAACTAAAATGAAAATGATTTAAATACACATTAAGTTCTCACCTGGAAGAAGCGTGAATAGTCCCAAGTGAATAACATTAGCAGGTAATATATATAATATATATAATATATTAATTTAATAATATAAAATATTTCTATTAGGTTCCTTATCTGTTGTTTGCAAGCACAGGAAGACATATAAATGTAAAACAGAGGCGATCTAACTAATGACCATCAGAGATGATTATTTCTTATGGTCTTTCAATCTGTCTGTACACCCAGACACAGCTAGAAGGAACCAGTCTGCTAACCACAGTGATATGCAATTTCTTCAGGATTAAAATCAGTTCAGTGAAGAGAGAAGTATGTCTTGAAGACTTATTTAGTTTTGGAACCAATTTAAGAAGCAAAAGTAATCAAAGTATTAAAATGTAAATATTGTAGAATGGAGGCCAAGCACAGCAGTCAGCAAAGCACTGTAATTCTGCGTTTATGAGTTTAGATACTGCTGCTGCATAGACCTTTGTCTGATCCAGTTCACCTTTTCTTATGATCTGAATGAATACAGAATTCAGCTTTTCTTTTTCTTTCTTTCTTTCTTTCTTTCTTTCTTTCTTTCTTTCTTTCTTTCTTTCTTTCTTTCTTTCTTTCTTTCTTTCTTTCTTTCTTCCTTCCTTCCTTCCTTCCTTCCTTCCTTCCTTCCTTCCTTCCTTCCTTCCTTCCTTCCTTCCTTCCTTCCTTCCTTCCTTCCTTCCTTCCTTCCTTTTTCTTTCTCTCTTTCTGTTTCCCTCTTTTCCTCTTTCCCTTTTTCTCTTTCTCTCTTTCTTTCTCTCTCTTTCTCTTTCTCTCTCTCTCTCTTCCTTCCTTCCTTCCTTCCTTCCTTCCTTCTTCCTTTCTTTTGTTACATGGAGGATTTTGTGTTGCCTCAGAATATATTTTTATAAGGAAAAAGGAATAATAATAAATAAATAAATAATAATATATAAGGAAAAACCTTTGCTTTTTTTGAATTACAAATTATTTATCATGCAATTTTTTTTTTGAGAACTGGGCCTGTTTAGCCTGGAAAAGAGAAGATTGAGGGGAGATCTCAATAATGAATATTAATGAGATCTGAGGGGAGGGTGTTAAGAGGATGGAGCTGATCTCTTTTCATTTGTGTTCAGTGATAGGATGAGAGGCAATAAGCACAAACTGAAGCACAGGAGGTTCTGGCTCAATATGAGGGGGCATTTCTTTACTGTGAGGGTGACAGAGCACTGGCACAGGTTGCCCAGAGAGGTTGTGGAGTCTCCTTCTCTGGAGATATTCAAAACCTGCCTGGATGCCATCCTGCACAATGTGCTCTGGGTGATTCTGCAAGGCAGGTGGGTCAGACTAGATTATCTTCAGAGGTCCCTTCTTCCACCCTTGACCATTTTGTGATTGCTACAACAGGACCACTTTGATCTATATGATACAGTTAAAGCAGAGGCAACAATTTGTGTCATTTCAGGAACTTTTTCTTTCTAGTATGAGATACATACATACATACATATACATAAATGTGTATGCATATATATACACACAGAGAGAGGGAGGCAGACAGACAGATATACATATGCAAGCAAATAAATACCACTCCTGCCACAGAACAGAGGACACATTCATGTAAGACTGTCAGTTATCATACACAGAATTTATGTGAAACGAAGCCCCCCCATCGACATGCCTCTCCTCTCTCCCCCTCCCAAAAAAAAAAAAAAAAAAAAAAAAAAAAAAAAATTTGAGGATTATTTTTCTTTTAAAGTTAGTACAACTATCTTTCCTAAAGACAATACCTGTCCAACTGAATATATTCTAACTTTATAATTGTTAACGTACCTTTTAATTACAGTTGATGCTGAAGCTATTTCAGGAATTAACATAGGGAACCTAGGGTGGGAAAGGAAGTATCTCACGAAGTTATGTTCCTTAAACTCTATTCATTGGGATATTAATACATGTTCTCTGCAAGCCTGGCAATATTTCAAACTTCTTCTGAAATAGTCTAGTATGAAAGTGTTTGAATTAGCAAAAAAACACAGTGACATTCAGTATCTAATTTTAGCAAGATACATTTGTTTGACATAAAAAAAAAAAAAAACTTCTGTGTAACTCAATGTTTTGGAAATCTTACTAATGTAGAGGAACATACAGGGAAAGGAAGCTTGGCTTGAAATGAATAGAGAATTCTGTACAGGCTTTCTGAAAGAAGACAGAAAATGACTACATAGCTTTTATGCAAACTACACCATCTGTGGGAAAAAGCAAAACTTCATTCACTGCCTAAAGTAAAAAGCAAAAAGTAAAACATAAACAATACTCACTTTCAGTAAAGATTTTGAAGAAGTGTTTCTTTCATTGCTCTGATAATTCTCATAAGCAATTTTGCATTTTTTACCAGTTTGGACCTCTTTTCCATCATCATATTGAAAATGGATGCTATCTGTTTTTATGTTTTTTATGTTATCTTAATTAATTTTTTTATTTTTTTTTCCAGAACAACAGTCCTTTTTCCTCTAGACTTTCGCTCTTAACAAAGTGCTTCAACTCTACTGTTTAACTATTAGTTAACTTTTGACAATTCTTATTTCAAGTGTTTCCATTTCTAAATAGTACAGCTAGATATTTTTCTTCATTCATAAATTCTTCAACAACATCCTAAATTTTCCTTTTTTAATTAATACTGATATATCAAGCACAAGTACAGGCTGGGTGGAGAATGGTTTGAGAGCAGCTCTGAGGAGAAGGACTTAGGGTTCATGAGAAGCTCAACATGAGCTGGCAATGTGCACCTGCAGCCCAGAAAGCCAACCATACCCTAGGCTGCACCAACAGCAGAGTGGGCAGCAGGACAAGGGAAGGAATTGTCCCCCTCTGCTTTGCTTTCATGAGACCCCACCAGGAGCCCTGCACTGAGCTCTGGGGCTCTCAGCACAAGAAGGATAGTGACCTGTTAGAGGGGGCCCAGAGGAGGCCATGCAGATGATCAGAGGACTAGACCACCTCTCTTTGTGAAGACAGGCTGAGGAAGTTGGAGTTGTTCAGCCTGGAGAAGAGAAGGTTCCAGGGACACCTTACAGCAGCCTGTAAAGCTGCTGTAAAAAGGGGGGCCGCAGGAAAGCTGAGGAAGGACTCTGTGTCAGGCAGTGTAGTGATAGGGCAAGAAGCAATGCTTTTAACTAAAAATGGGTAGATTTAGATTAAGTATTTGGAAGGAACTCATTACTCTAAGTGTGGCAAGGCAAAGATGTTATGGATGCCCCATCCCTGGAAATGTTCTAAGCCAAGCTGGATGGGGCTTTGACCAACCTTGTCTAGTAGTAGGTGTCCCTGCTTATGTCAGAGAGGTTGGAATTAGATAATCTTTAAGGTCCATTAAATTAAGGTCCCTTTGTTCCCAATATGAAACAAAAATTAGGATATTTCAGTTGGAGGTTTTTTTTTGTTTGTTGGTTTGTTTTTGACTGATAGCAGTAACCTTAATCCCAACATAATGGTAAAGTGTCACACAGTTATTCTTACCAATATAGGCACTTATTTTATTTTTATTCATACTTCAGTTGCTGTTTTATACACAGCCAATTCCTTGCCCAGTGAATGTGTACTCTGCGAATATGCTTTTACTTCTCCATTAACCAATCTAAGTTGCCTCCTTCTGACATATTAAGCTAGGTTAAGTGAAAGTAACTATGGCATACACAGCTGTGCTGGTCAGGTGTGTTCACAGGGGGACCCTCTAATCTAACCTCCTTACTTGGCCAAGTATTCCAAAGTAAGCAACAACATGCAAAGCAGTTCTGGTATACTCCTGACATTTAAGTTACGGACACCTTCTGTACTACAGCTTGTGTCAACTTTACAAACACCCTTCACAAACTCTTTGCTGGTCTCTTCCCTCTTCTCCCATTAAATACTGCTTTCTAAACAGACATAAAAATCCTATAAAGACCTAAAACCAAACAGCCGATGCGCCCTGCTTTATCCACTTGCTCACAGTACCTCTCAACACCAAGCAGCACAACTCCTTCTATATCAGTAAGAAGCTACACAACAACAGCTGCAAGGAAGTGCAGGCTTCAGCCACACATCTAATAAGCAACTACCAATGTTATTTCACTCCAAATGTATATCTAATGATGTACAGATAACTACTTCAGCTTGGAGTTCAAATCAGAAAGTTGGTAGGATCTTAGAAGCTAATGTTTAACCATTACAGAGGAAAAGGAATTAATACTTTAAGTAATGTAAGAAAAATAAAATGGATGACAGAAGTAAACTTGAAAGAAATGCTGTGTCTTAACTTCACTTATTAGTGCTTTAATGGTAACCTGTAATTATGCAAAAATAGCGGCATTTCAGAACTAAAGATTGAGATTTGGTTTTGACAGTATTAAAATCTACTTTTTAAATTTTACCTTTAGAAATAGTTTAACCTGTAGCATCACTAAATTGTAGCCTGAAGTCACTACTGGGTTAGTGCTTAAACTGAAATCTGAAAATGATTATTTTTACAAGGTAGCTAATTAGTACACAGACACTGCTGTGAATGTAGAACTGTGCTGCTTCTGGCTCCCTAGCTAGCTCATTTCCAATTAGGTGAAGTATCTCTTCATAATATTAAATTGTACACAAGTCACCCTCAAGTAAGGAAGAATGATCTAGCATACCGAGTCAAGTGCTGTCATTGTAACAGTATATGTTAAGGAAGAGGGATGTACTGAGAGCCTTTCCTTCATCTTTGTTGAAGGGCAGGAGAAAGAGCTGGCCATACAATTACTTTGATGTGCCTAAAAAGGATAAGAGAAGTTAAAAGATAAGCTCAGGACATGGTATAAAATACAGATTTGCATCCTTAAGATTATACATTTGTTCTGAATCAACAAGATTCCAGACATAAAGACTGATTTTTTAATTTTGGAATTTTATTTTTTCAACACAGGCAACCTATATTCCAGTCTTAAGTCTATATGTAGTGCTCTATAGCAGACTATCTGTTGTTGTTTTGTTTTGTTTTCTGATGATGGTTATACTTGTTTGAAAGCAACTGTGATTTGATAAACAGAAAATAGTTATATGAAAATGTTGCCTCTCCAGCCCTGGAATTAATATTACAATAGTTTGTAACTATTGTAATAGTTGTAACTTTTGCCTGGCTGGTTATGCTGTGTTTAATGCATCCCGAAACATGGTTTGCCTTCTTGGTTGCAAAGGCATACAGCTGACTTGTGCTGAGCCTGCTGTCAAGCAGACCTAGGTCATGCAGTTTTTAAGGGTTCATCTCTTTCATCTGAAAGTCCAGTGCTTCTGTTTCATCATATTTCTTATAATATGAGAATGAAAAGCTAATTTTCATAAATGAATTTAGGAAGATTTACCGTGGTTAGCAGAGTACTTTCCAAAGTATTTAGAGTACACATACACACAGAGAAAAGTGTGAGAAAATGTTTGGTAAGTATAACAGTGAAAATGCACTTTTGAAGATTATTTTAACTACATTTTTTCAAAACTTATTCAAGAAATTATCATAAAGAACTCTTAAATGACATGAAAACAAAATATATTTTTCCACACCAGTGCATTCCCCAAATCATAATTAGTACTATATCCTGCAAGAAATACCAAATACAAATGATCAAAAGCTCTTTCTAACTAGCCACTGCTAAATTTTATGTTAGTCTGATCTGCTGATGTGTGTGATGGTCATTGAATTTCAAAGCCCAGTGCAAAAACAGCAAATGGCTTGAGGACACCCTTCCCTTTTTCTAAAGAAATCAGGTGCCAGGTTCCTTTCAGCAAGCAGATCTTCCTCTAAGTGTCTTCCTCTCCTGAGTAGATGTTTTCTGTGAAAGGTACATGACAATTTCAGAATGTAATTTCAGTTCAAGATACCTTTTTTTTTTTTTTCTATTCAAAAGCCAAGATTTCTACAACTGTAAAACTCTAATCTAAATGACTGCTTGATGACAGTGAAAAATATTACGTTAGAATATGAGAACTAGTAGCATATGACATAAAAATACTCTACTGTATTGAAAGAAGGATTTTATTGTTGTCATTACCAAATTTTTTTTTTTCCGTGTAAAAATTCTATCTCATGTAATGTGTTTTTAGGGCATTTAAAACTCAAAATGGGAAAGCTACATGCACAAAACAACTGTGTTAGTATCATCAGCTTTCAGTCATAACTCAAGCAGTAGAATGGTCATTAGGAAAGCAAAAGTTTAAAAACTTACTCTGTCCATGTCAAGAAAGAGGCATGAACTTAGTCCTCACCTCTTCTTTTACTGTCTGAAAATGGGATAGTGGAGTTCTAAATGATTCCTATTGAAGCTATGCTGCTCTACATAAAGTACTAGTAATCAGGATGGACAAACTGATTGCTTTAGTCTGAACAGTTTCTATTCTGGAGGCTTTTAGGTATAACATCCATACATATAACACTGTACGTACCATAGAAGGGTGTTGAGAGAAGCAAAAAAAAATAACAAAAAACAGTGGTACCTGGGGGCAGTGGGACCCCATATATTTGACAAGGAACACTGCATGAACAAGGAGACTTGATTTCAACCCTCTGCAAGCTAAAATGAAATCAAACCCTCACTGGACAGATGACATCTGTTCATTTATGTTTGATTATGTAACACTTTTTTTATATACTTTTCTTTTCATCTCCCAATCTCAAAGCAACAGCCTGACTATAGCATGACACTGCTAAAGAGATCAGACCTGAAGCCATCTTTCAGAGATGATGGATGGAAATTTGGAGACTGCAGAGATGTTACAATTTGAGACACTACTGAAACATAATATATTGTAAACAAAATATAACAGAAAATCTATTTATCAAGGTATGGTAGATGAGGAAGAATTTTCTCAAACATTTTCTCAGCTCCACCATAGCATTGTAGCATTTTTCTATTTTTCTAAAATATTTTTTATCATTTATTTCTTTTATTTTAGAAAAAAAAATACTTCAAGTACATAATTTTCTTGATAATATAATGAGCACCATCCACTTTACAAGACTTCTGTAAATAGCAAGACAATTTACAGCTCCGTTTAGAATATGAGTACAGGAGTCTTCTTTTCAAATTGTATTTCCAATTTGCAAGAAACAGATTAATTTTTACGAAGGTCAGTCTGAGGAGTGAATGAGTAAAGACAGCAACAGGTGTCAGAGTATTATAGATTGAGAAGTAAGGGCAAGCAGGAGTCATCTTATTACTACAAGAAATAAATTATCAATATTACTGGTAACCTGATTCCATTCAACTGCAAATTACCTTAATCAAAGCAGTCTAATACCAGATGCAGTAGAAGAGTTCTTGCTTCCAGAAAGGATTCTGTCAAATGTCTAAAAAATTATTTTTGAGATTTCTGAGGTTTTCAAGATATAAGGCAATAGCAGAGCCAGATAAAATATCAGAATTATTGCAATTAATTTATTTTACTCCCATTTAATTATGCTTTAAAAATATATATATTTTTTTCTTCCTTTATAGCAGCTAAAGAATGTATGAGATAGTTTCTACTTATATCAATTATAATTACCTTGGAGCAATTAATAAAGATGATATATAACAACATAGAGCAACATGTTTTTAGGTGTAATTTCTCAAACAAGTGTCATGAATATTCAAATCATATTCATTTTAATCAGAAAAAAAGAATGATGACAAACAGCAATCATTTCTCAACAAGAAAGCCATTATTATTCAACAGATGAATTATATATATATATATTATTAAAAAAAAAAATAAATACTAGAAATGCTTCACTTGAATTATTTATGCTATTGTCCTGTCCATTTAACATCATCTACTAACACTAAACAACAATAAAATAAATATTACTTCTGTCCTGAGTACTTAAGGTAATTATTACTGAATTAATTGATATGGACTTTTAGGTTGTATGTATAAGATCAAAGTACAAGTTCTCACAGCTTTATGTCAACAGTATGTTTTTTTTGTTTGTTGGTTTGTTTGTTTGTTTTAAAGACTTAAAGTTGTTAATAAATATGTAAGGTCAGGCTAACCTGCATCCACCTTCAGGCACTTCTTTTCCTTTACCACTTAAGCTATTTTACCACTTAAGTTGTTTATTTCTCCTCCACACCATGCACCTGTGAATGACACATTGAAAAAAGACCGACACACTCAGGTCACCTTGCTTTTACTTGGGCCCAGAAGTGGAGGCCATAGAGCCCTGACTCAGTTTAAACACAAAAGTTTCTGAGTCTACTCAAGATTCCAGAGTATCTAAAAGTTCTGAAGGATGCTTTGAGTCTCCCCATCTTGAAAGCTGTAGAACTACAAATTAAAAATGAGTGTTTCCCTGCAACATCATGAATTAAAGTTGGTAGGCTAGGAGCAGATCAAATTACAGATCAAATCCAATGCCAAACATGCTTTGAACTCTTATACTGAACAGACAAAGAAAAAATAATTACATTTTGTATTTATAACTTAGCTTTTCCCAAGAAAAGATAACTTGGCATAGTGCTTACCTTAATTTTAAGGTGGGAGTTGGTGCCTGAGAAAGCACAGCTAGCAATCATCAGTCTCTAGATTTTTGGAAAACTTATCACATGTTTAAATCCTGCAACTAAAGCAATGTAATATTGAATAAATAAATATATATATATAAATAAATAAATTGATAAATAAATCTTATACCCACTGCCCCTTGTCCTCTCAATGGCCACCACCGAGAAGAGTTTGACCGCGTTCTCTTTAAATTGTCCCCTCAGATATTTGCAGAGGTTGATTGAGAGGTCCCCTCTCAATTGAGAGGTCCCCTCTCAATCTCTTCTTCTCTAGGCTAAACAGGCCCAGCTTGCTTAGACTTTTCTCATATGACAGATGTTCCAGTCCATTGTCTTTGTGGCTCTACGCTGGACCCTCTCTGGAAGCTCTATGTCCCTCTTGTACTAGGGAGCCCTGAGTTGCACACAGTACTCCAGCTGTGGCCTCATCAGAGCTGAGTAGAGTGGGAGGATCACCTCTGTCAATCTACTGTCCATACTCCTCTTAATACAGCCTAGGATCTCACTGTCTTTCTTTGTTACAAGGGCACACTGCTGGCTCATGATTAACTTGTCAACCATGTCCCCAGGTCCCTCTCCACAGAGTCACAGACCTCTCTAGCAGGTCAGCCCCCAGCTGGTACCGGTGGCTGGTGTTCCTCCCTAGGTGCAGGACCCTGCACTTGCCCTTGTTGAACCTCATCAGGTTCCTCTCCACCCAACTCTCCAGCCTGTCCAGGTTCCTCTGAATGGCCGCAAAAGCCTCTGGTGTGTCAGATACACTAAACATTTTATCATCTCTGAACTTGCTGAGGTTGCACTCTGTCCCTTCATCCAAGTCACTGATGAATAAGATGAAGAGCACCGGACCCAGTACTGACACCTAGGGGACACCACTAGTCACAGGCCTCCAACTGGACTGCACCATTGAGCACAACCCTCTGAGCTTTGCCATCCAAACAGATCTCGATCCACCCCACTCTCCACTCATAAGCCCACACTTCTGGAGCTTCCCAGGAGGGAGACAGCATTGGAAAGTCTTGCTGAAGTCAAGGTAGACAACATTCACTGCCTTTTCATTGCCTTTTGCAATAACTGGTATTTTTATTTCAGGAGGACTTATTAAGAAGGAACTTATTATACAGGTGCACTTACGTGCCTAACCTAGATGCACAAGATCCCACTGTTTTTATTGTTTTCCCCTCTTTAATAATTTTGAAATCCTCCAGGACAAATTATCAGAAACAACCAATTTCCCTGGCCAGGTAGAAGACAAAGACAGTTTAAAAATTCCACCTCACAGCAGCATAAACTCAGATGATCAATAAACTATCATAATATCTGCAGAGTGCTGTGGGCAGGAGAGGTAAGATCTTGTAAGTGACTAAACAATGAAAAAAAGCTTTGATCACAGCCTGCACTTTTTTAGTTACTAGAATAAATCAGTCTTGAGAAAAATCTGCAGGAGACCAGTCTTCATTAATTCTTACTAATAGTCATTATGTTAGCATGAAAGGTAACCACACTTTACTTAGGAACTTCAAATATTCTTGTACAGTGTTATAAAAACGTCATCACAGAGAAGGTCTGATTTTTGTTTGTTACCTTTCATCATAACTGACTACCCTTTTCCAGTACTGGGCACACGGAACAATTATGCAATGTTTTCAGTGGTTGATAATTACTTCTTCTTCCCACTAATATGACTAGACTTCAGCAGTATTTCTTCACTTTTGTTATTACCTATTACCCAAGACATTCTCCTATAAAAGGAAAAAAAAAAAAAAAGTGGTGGAGGGAGAGGGGAGAGGGATTAGTGTCTAACTGCTTGTCTAACAAAAATAAACATACTTAAAATAATGCTGAAATTAGGTGGTGAACAATGTTTGTACACTCAAATTAAATAATTCAACTGCCCATTGACACAATACTTTACATTTCTGCTGATTTCAATTGAAGATTTCAAATCAAGATTTTCCCATTTATTTTTTTGGCACATAATTTCCACTAGAATCCAGTTGCATGTAGGAGTAATAATCATTTCAGAAGCCTATACTTCATATCTGCATTATTTCAAATGTTAGTGTTTAACATAATCATAAATATTTATTCTCCTAATCTAGTATAGTTTTTGTTTATAATTTGGAGTTAATTACAGTGTGTTAGATTCAGTGTTGCTCCTTATTGAGTTCACCACTGCTTATTCAATAATTTATTGATATTTAACAAATACAAGTAGTGTCTTAATATATCTAATTTGAAACCCAATTTGATTGTAGACTGAGCTATAGCAACACAGCAAAGCAATAGCCTCTGTTCTCTTTTTAATGATGCCTTAGTCTCGTAATTTTATTTCATTTAATTTAAGATGAGTAATACTTGTACTAGTTCTAGTGGAAGATCTTAATATAGTGATGGCTAACAGATTTACAAAAATGAAGCAATGTTATTTTTCAGGCAGCAACAGCTTCATTAAATACCTGTTTCACTAGAATGTTAGCTCTTCCTTCTTCCTTCTCATCACTCTCCCCATGTGCTGCAATTTTTTCTTTTACAGTTCTTATTCTTCTTCTGCAGAGAAGTGTTTCTTACAGACCTTCCTAAACACAGTCAGGGAGCATTTACAATAAACAGAAAACAAATTAGTTTCATTAATTATTTTTAGAATGTATTTTACTGTATTTGTCAACTTATTCAGCTAGTGTACTTTTGATGAGGGTAACAATTATTTGTCTGAATATATAAGCAAAACTTCCTCAAAACACTTTTTAAACATTCATTATGTCAGTATGTAAGACATTGCGAGAATAGATAACTTGAAGAACTTTTCCACAGAAAAGACATTGTTGCTAGATTAAAATACTGTTCTGTGTTTAGAACAAATATTTTTGGGGTCAGCAAGCAGCATGGACCATCTCTGGCTCCAGTAGCACTCCTGGGAGTACCCAACAACAGAGCACAAGCAGGCCAACAAGGTCTCCATGAAGACTATAACAAGTGATTAATGGTGGAAATCTGTTGTTTCAACTGAGTCCGTGACTTCAGCATCAAGACTATAAACTCAGCTCATTCAAGCTGGAAGGAACCTCAGGAAGACTTGTCCAACTTCCTGCTCAGAGCAAGGCCAAGTCTGAGACTGGTTGCATCAGGTGTTCTCCAGTTGGATTCTGGAAACCTCTGAGCATGGATGTGACCCTACATCTCTGGACAACCTGTTCCAATATTTCCCTGCCCTTTTGGTGAAAAGACACTTTCCTTAAAACAATTGAGTGCCATAGTTTTAAACCCAACAGTAAAATGAAACAGTAGAAATATACTTAAAATACATTCTCAATCATTTCTAGTTATTACTACTCTTACAAAAAGAAAGCATTCAAAGAAATTGAAGTATTTAAAGCAAGCACAATGAACTCAAACCTTGAAGTAACTTAACAAAATTTTTAAAAAAGAAAATGCTCTAATACTTTTAACCTGTTACGACTTCCACTGTTTGGCTTTTCTAATTAAAATTTTGTATGCCCTACTTGTAATTGGAGAGCCACAGAGCTTGTTGATAACACAGTCTTTAAAGACCTAATTTATTTTCATGAAGACTACTAAGAGGATGGGGGAAAAGCAATTAAGTATTATCTCCTTTTTTTCCTCTAATAACCATAAACTTATTAAATGACTAATAGTCAAAGTATACAGATGCCACATCCATTTTAGTACCAATTAATTCTGAACACTTGAAGAGAAAATGTTAGAGTTAACAAAAATACAAAATTATTTACAGAACTATGATAGTTCACTGATACCATGGCATCACCATGTACATGCACACTGACTTTCAAACAGACTGAAGTTTCTGGTTCTTTTCACTTTTATGAATAAGGTATGCTGCTCTTTACAAGAAACCTACAAGAACTTCAATCACTGTTTTATGCTTATACAGGAGTAAGAAGATCCCACTTCCAATCACTAAGTTGTGATTTTATCAAAATATCCTTAAGTGTTAAATATGACATTATTTAGTTGTAGTTTTTAAAGATCAGTTGATCAAGGATTGAACTGTTGGTTTTACATTTAAAAATGCATATTTATATATGTTAAAGAATATGGCTAAACAATCTCAATTGTGTAAGGAAATTTCTTTACTGAACATAGAAATACAAAAAGGAAACACATCACCTAAATTTGTAACAAGGTCTATATTAATGTCTTAAAAGGTTTTGAACTGCATATGATCTAGGTAAGGTAATTTCAGTAGCTCTTAAAAACACAATACTCATGGAAACCTACTTAGTCAATCGTATGTATATCTATACTTTTGCAACCCAATAACAATTTAAACTGTGAAAAGCATTTATGATGTGTTTTTGTGTTTGTTTATTTTTTGTTTTTATGTTGATTTTTTTTTGTGTGTTTGCAATCGCCCTCCCCCCCCCCCAAACACACACACACAGAGAACCTTGGAAAAAAAAAAAAAAAAAAAAAAAAACAGCACTAAAGACCACCAATCCCATTAGGTTAACTTTAACCCTCATTCATTAGTCAAGCCCAACATTTACAAGTCAGAAGTTTCTTTCCATAATGCTGATACTTATGGTAAGCAAGTGAGATATTCAGTAGAGTACAACATCTCTAAGAAAAAAAAAAAAAAAAAAAAGGCTTCTTACAAGACTAGTAAAAAGAATACGTGGTTATGCTTTCCCCAAAACATATAAGTCATAAAGCATTACTCTAAGGACAATTTGAGAAGTATTTAGTCTTCTGGAGAGAATACTCATTTAAGACAAACCTTTTACTGAAAATTCACCACCACTGTCTTTTGGGATCATCAATAAAAAGTAATCAATTCTAAAGAAACTTACTATTTTAATGTAAAGACTGTGTGGTCTCCCAAAATGCATTCAAATTTTATGAAAAATTGATCTTATCTAAGTCTTCTAACTGTGCATGTTTCGCACTACTTCCAAAACCAGAGTCTTCTAGCTTTCTTTTAACGTTAGTGAATGGCTTTGGAGATGTTTATCTATGGAGAGTGTGGAGAGGAGAATGCTCACTGAAAGTTGCCATGTTGCTCTAGTTCCCCTGACACGCACTATTGAACTCCTTATGTTCAATCTTTCACAGACAGAGCACATGAAATGTTATCTTTCTTGGAGTTGCTATTGACTGCTTTGCTAAAGGGAGAGGAGTATGCTTTGTTATAAGCATACAAAGACTGCTTCAGCAGCCCTTTGATGACTTCACTCTCAGCTGCAATCAAAGGATCAAATAAGCTCTATAACCCCCAACACACTCCCAGCATCATGTGACAGGAGTGAGTGTATTCAGCTATACACAATAGTTTAATCCTTATCTATAGTTTTGAAATATGTCGGCAACACTGTCAAGTCATGCCATGAGTTGTTCATTTATGGATCAAAATCCACCCCTTTAACTATGATGTAACTTGAAGGACAATTGGATTAACCACATTAATGAATGTAGATTTCATAAGAGTTTCTCATGGAATCTGCCTGACATTATTTTTAATGAAATGCTATTAACCATTTCTATGAGATAAAGAAAATATATTTAATACCAAATAATCCTTTGGGAAAACAAATTCTGTTAGTAAGAAATGATCCTTAAAATACATTACTTAAAGTATTTCCTCCTTGACACAGTTTGGTAAAAGTATCTGCACATCTATTTCATAAATAAATCTTGTATTTAGCAAAACTACCAAAAGCACTTGGGGGGGGTGGGAGGGATGGAATTCCTTTCTTTAGGAAGGAAAGCAAGTAATCTTAGATGCAAGCCTCCTGGGTAAAACCAATAAAGATTAATAAATTATTTTTCTTTCCAAATCATCTTATTTTGAATGTATGTGTATTTCCTTTCAGAGACAGAACTGTTTATTTCAATTCACCTACCTTCTTTCCTACTTCATTACACCTTGGAGAAGAACAATACCTATAAATAAAAGTTAAAATTATGAAATAACATTATTCAGGAATGCAACAAAGACAGAAAAGCTTCAAAGACATGTAAGCATAAAAATGGTTCTGTTCAGTTGGAAGGAATCCTCTTTGGGCTGTTTATTTCCTACATTAGCTTTATAACATTACTGACTAAATTATACCCTAAAGCTATCTCAGATATTATCATGAAAGTATTTAATGATGGTTATCAGACAATGATTTCTTAATTATCATGATACTGATTATCCAAGAGAATTTACTTTGGAAAAACAGAAAAAGAAAAAAGAAAAGACTTGCCTACTGTTTAGGGTAAAATACACACATTTTTTTCCTCAATTCTGTCAAAAAAAAAAAAAAAAAAAAAAAAAAGTAATTTATGACTGACAGACACATTCATCCTTTTCATTGAAATGCATGTAACAAAAATAGTCTAGTTGCTCCTTTTTGGTAAATTATGTAATGACTGTTCAGTTTAGAGAACCTTGAGACCACTTGTTATGCACAAGGATCATCCAGTGATCAACTTGATAGACATTTCAGATAACAGACATAGTTTAGCCCTGAACTTCCTGGCAGGACTCATTAGATACTCAAACTCAACCACATCAGCAGCACCCTAACTCCTTAGCACCTTGTAGACATGATAGGTCTGAAAGAAATCTCCCGTGCTTCAGAGGAAAAGCGCACACACACACACACAAAAAGAAAACAAACAAACAAACAAACAAAAAAGCATATGCTAATATACTCCTAATGAATGAGCTATTCTATTTCATTCTTCTTTTGTGCTCTTTGCAGTACAAAAATAAATAAATAAATAAATAAATAACAAAATGTGTTCATAGCCTAATTAATGCAATGTCAGCACAAATAAGTTAATTCTTTCTTCCTGTCCATAAAGTTCCATATAACATCTTAATTGCCATAGCAACACATTATTGATTCACTGCACTTAATTTTTACTGATCCATGTGAACTCTGGTATGATTATGGCCTTCACACAGTTTCTGCTTTTTAATGCATTCATTTGAATGATGACTTCTGCTCCCAGCCATGCTTCTGGGCTGCTGCAGAGTCTGCATAGGTTCATCACACTTCTGGACAACATGATCCCTGACACTCAAAATAGAACAATCTCTCTCAGCAAATAATTATATGATTATGATAATAATAGTAATAACAGTAATTAGTAATTAGTAATAGCAATAGTAATTAATAGTAATAGTAATTAATAGTAATAATAAAATATAGTATATATACTGAAAATGCAGGATTATCTGTCTTGAGAATTGATCCAGTAATAAATAAATTAAAAAATGAACCAAATGCACACACACACTGGGACTGACATGTCTTTTTTTTTTAAGTTATTAAATTGTTTCAGTGCATAGGAAAGAACATTCTTGCATGCAATTGGTAATGTAAACGCTGTGTCTACATTTAGACTATATAGCCTGAGACAGGCTATAAAGAGTTATTTTCTATATACGTGGATATAAAATGCACTTTTAGTTACAAAAAGCAAAGAACAGACTTAAAATTTTGAGGAACAATGCTGTAAGATTTTCAAGATATTTACATGCTCCAGAAATCAAAGTCTCAAGTGGAGTTCATTTTATTTTAAAGTAGCCTGTATTTTTATGACTGTATCAGAGTTCTTTGCAAAAAATATTTTAGCTGCCTTTCAAATCCATATACGTTATGGAATCCTCCATAATCTAAGGAGGATTGTGCATGCATGCCATGTTGACATAAAATATAAAATGTCCTTGAAACTTAAAAATAATAATTATATATTAAAAATAAATACATAAATAAATAAATAGAATTGTGATAATTATTGATTTTAAGTTTTAAAACAGCAATCAACTGTCCTATGCTATATAAACTATGTAATCAGATTTTCAAGTTGTGAGGAAATTGCACTATAGCATATTTCTGTTGAATAGACTTGTATATGGAATTATATTTTTAAATATGTTGTACAATCATAAACAAAATAAACATGTTTATTCACAAGCTTAAACTGTGCAACCTCAATTCACAGACTGCCCTGAAATCTAGTATGATACACAGCTACCATGTAGAAGATTTTGTACAATGTGTTCCTGACAGTTTTGTGGATATTCAAATCTCTGCAGCTAATTCTATATTTCAATACATAAAATCTACTGAAAAGTCATTACAGTAAAATACTTCATTACAATACAAAACACCAGCTTCTACTGTGCCATGTAGGGGGCTTTCTGGATGGCTGAAAGTGACACTATGTTCTGCTATCAGAGAACAGCATTTCTTGGCTATGTATGCAAAGAACTTCTACATTTCAGCACACAGCAGTGAAAAATATACATGGCACATTACAATAGCAACTTCAGAACCATATTGATTACATCTTTCACACAATAAATAAATAAATAAATAAATAAAATAGCAAAAACAGGCCCTAGATGATGTCCCCAGAGATCTATATTATGTCTCTAACTGTCATATGCACAACTACTACGAATTTTCACAAGCAAATAGTGTAATGAAACATGAAAATATTAAAACTCTCTGACGCTCTTGCTGTGTTTAAACAGGACATACTCCACTAGTCAATGAAGTAAATCTAAACATTTTAATTAATACAAGTTGCACTAGGCTTGGGTGGCAATGTGTTAGTGGTGAGGAGGCAACAAGGGTGGCTTCTGTGCGAAAAGACCACAAGCTGCCCCCACATTGGTGTCTAGCTTCCTCCAAACGGAAACCCCAGCTGGACAAATCTGAGCCAATGAACAACTAGTGCTGCTTCTGAGAGAGCACTTCGAAGAAAAGGTAGAAAATGTTGCAAAGCAACTGTAAAAGAAGGAAGTGAAAAATGAGAGGGAAACAGCCCCAAAGCAGCCCCGGGGTGAGTGCAGCAGGAGGGCAGGAGGTGCTCCAGGCAGGCAGCAGCAGCTCCCCTGCGGGCTGTGCAGGGAGAGGCCCCTGGTGGAGCAGGCTGTCCCCCTGCAGCCCATGGGTCCCACATGGAGCAGATCTCCACACTGCAGCCCCCCCATGGGTGGAGGAGCCCCCGGTGGAGCAGGTGGATGTGGCCTGGAGGAGGCTGCGGCCCATGGAGAGCCCCCGCAGGAGCAGGTCCCAGGCTGGAGCTGCAGCCCATGGAGAGGAGCCCCCGCAGGAGCAGGGGGTCTGGGAGGAGCTGCTGCCCACCCGTGGGGGACCCGTGCTGGAGCAGTTTGCTCCTGGGGGATGGATGGACCCCGTGGGACGGAGCCATGTGGGAGCAGTTCCTGAAGAGCTGCTGCCTGTGGGAAGCCAGAGAGGTTCCCACACTATACAACCATACTTTTATTTGTATGAGTAATCCATTTGGAGGATGATGTTGAAGTAAAGTCTCTGCTATTTTAATTAAACTACTGTAAGGGTGGGACTACTATATATGTAATCTGAAGGAAGATGAGAGTTATTACAAAACTCAAGTGTTCCAGAAACAACATCAGGATCAAACAAAATTTTAAAACTGTCCTGCAACTGTTTGACTATTTTACATGCAAGGTACTATATCATCTTCTAATTAGTTGTATACCAATTAATATCTAAAGTAAGTCGTTGATATGATTTATTTACACCAGGTCACAGAATAGTGACAGAATTGGGAAGATAAGTTTCAAATGAGTTTAATACCACTGACACTAGACTAAATTATTTTTTTTCCCATATGTCAATTTCCAACCTTCCACCTGCAAATTAGGGAGAATATTTGCTTCGCTGATAAAGTTTTAGTGCCAAATTACAGCTCTATAAAAGGTCTATATCACCATCAGCAGCTTTAAGTCTCAGCTGCACGTGACCATTACAATTTCAGAAGAATAGCATTTGAAATAACACTGCCTTTAGCCTTACATTAAAAAAAAAAAAAAAAAAAAAAAAAAAAAAAAAAAAAAAGTTCAGGTTAAATTATTTTACATAGCTATATAGAAAACACAGGAAAACAAAAGTAGAAGCCTCAATAGTTTAGTAGCTTTATTATGTCTATATTTTTCAAATATAATCAAATGTTAACGATTAGTTGCAAAGGACCACTGAATTCCCCAGATTAAATTCACTGCATGACAAATCTAAGCCACATAAGTTTTAGCCTTTCTCTTTTTAGCCTACATGTCTTGACTTCCTAAAAAAAAGCCATGGAGGACCAGAAAAATGTAGAACTGGCATTAGTAGACCACAGATCCCTTGACTGCTACTGCTGCTGTCCAAAACCACAGAGTCATCTTTCTTGACCACAGCCCACCACTATTATCACCCAGCAGCATGTGCATGACATCCATAAGATGAGGTGAGTTGCTGATTTATTTTCTTGAAGCAATCCACACACTTTTATGTCTCTTTCTAATGACAGATGAGCTAAATAGGAGACTTTGGGTAAAGTAGCACAGACAGGGAATTTTTCTTGGATGTTGGCAACTAGTTTAATTTTTTAACCAGCATCAGATTTGGCTATGGGTACACCACTGAACAGCACCATGGTAAGTTCTTTTAAAAGCTACAACTTCTACTTGGGGGCTTTGTGCAACCTGGTCTAGTCTCTGCCCATGGCAGGAACTGAAAAGGAAAGGGTTGAAATTAAGCTTTAAAGATAAAATTTTATCGTTAAGGTCCTTTCAAATACAAACCATTCTGTGATTCTATATATATGTATATTAAATTAATAAATAAATAAATAAATTCAATCTCCACCATCACAACATTTATATGAGAAGGACATACTAATTCCTGAAGTTCAGTAGGTCTATGAAAAATGCAGGGAAATATTGTATATCCTCAGCACAGTTTCTGTAATATTTTAAAGACTTTGCAGCGACAGTATTCCACAAGGAGTGTATTTATTTGAAAAGATACATACAATAAATCCATGGCAAGTGCCACTGCTGCAGTTATACAAGTGATTTGCCATCAAGAGAGAATTCACCTTAATCTATTTCAAACAAACAACAAAAAATAAATTCCCAAACATAAACCCTGGTAGAATTCTTGTCAGTAGATTTGAGTATACTCAAATCTAAGTATATTCAATACAGTATGCTAAAATCAAATACGAGTAAACCCAATGAGCAAATGCTATACATAATAGACATATAGATTTGAGTATACTCAGTTTTTGTCAGTGGGTTTTAGTATCCCAAAAAGACCATTCTTTTCATTTTCACTGAAAAAAAAATACAATTCATTTTACCCAACTCGTCCTAATGGGTAAGAATTACAGAAATTATTTTCACCTTGTTTTGCCTCATGCTAGTTTTGTACAAAACAGCAAGTCATAAGAATTTTCTGATTGATCAGTGGTTGCTAAAGTAGTTTATCTGAATTTTTCCTATACCTAGACTTCAGAAAAAATGTTCCCTTGCAAATCTGTGTGGCAATAGTAGACTATATCTAAATGTCCTGCTGTAGTTAGGCTTGAAAAGGTTTCAAAGAAGTACAATAGTGAGAATTAATAGCTGTTTCTTAACAAAGAGCAAAATATTTGTGTTTTTAAGCCATATTTTTTTGGCTTAAAATATTTGCCTATTTTCATCTTCATAAAATGCAAAGTCTGCATAGATACATAAAATTGTCCTTTGCCATGCATTTCTTTTGTGGAACTGGAACTTCTTAGTTCTCTTTTCCAAGGAGAATTCTAGGCAGTTCTATTTACTTTTATTCTTTCAGTTCATCACTCCTAACTGACAGAAGCTTCTTGAGGTATGTTCACCTGAAACATACTGGTGCATCTCAATGGCTGCAGCCCCAGGCAATAATTAACCACACAGTAAGTGTTATGTAGCTGAGCGGCCGCAATGGTATACTCACTCAAAGCAATATCCAGTTGTATTTAGAGCACAAAAATGCTTCAACACCTTTGCCGTGAAAGCAAAACAGTTTCTCCAATGTTGATACATGAAACAACACTAAAAAAGTTACTGCTGTTTGCTCTCTAAGAGAATTATTTTAATGCAAAGAAGTTAAATCAAACAAAAGTCTGCATGGTGCTGCTACCAGCTTCCCAGGGTGGAAAGGCAGGATTCCTGTTTACTGATACGCCATACCCTGTGTTGTGTGTGCAGATATAGATTCAGGTTTATTCTGAAATTATCTATTAACGCATTTAGGAGTCTCATTTTTCAAGTGTTAATAGTGGACAAGTTGCTCAGCCAGGGCAGACTCCTCGTTATAACTTACCAATTTTACTGTATTAATTGAATTCCATTAATGACATCCTATGAGCTGTGAATACTATTCCCCATATCCCCAAATTGTCCAGTTTAAAATCCATTAAATTAAATTATGTGATTAAAAGGTTAATTAATCATGCACACCCAGCAGCAGAAAATCAGATATATAAACATATATTGATCTTCAAGAAGCCTGCTACAGCTTGAAATCATCATAGAAATAACCATAGGTATGTTTCATAAGCAGTAGTGATATAATAAACAGGAGTAAACTGTGGCCTTGGTAGTTAATGGTAGTTAATTAGCTCACCTACAGAAAACATTTCAAAAATTACACTAGGAGCTTATGTACTATCTTAAAAACAGCAATCCATTCCTTTTTTTCACATGGATACAATTTGGAATATCATCCATTGACAATGAAAGTCAAAAGATAAGTCATCAGAAAATAGTCTCTCTTAGCATCTCAGTGTAGTAAAGCTGACATTATTAAAATACTAAAATGATTCTGTAATACCATAGAATCATAGAATGGCTTGGGTTGGAAGGGACCTTAAAGACCACCTAGTTACAACCCCCTGCCATGGGCAGGGATTCCACCTACTAGATCAGCAGTAAAAACTGGGGGAAGAAATCATGGAGAGCAGCCTTGCAGAGAAGGACTTGGGGATTCTGGTGGATGGCAGGCTCAACACAAGCCAGCAGTGTGCACCGCAGTCCAGAAAATCAACTGCATCCTGGGCTGCATTAACAGAGGGGTGGCCAGCAGGTCAAGGGAGGTGATTGTGCCCTTCTACTTTGCCCTTGTGAGGCCCCACTTGGAGTACTGCATCCAGGTCTGGAGCCCCCAGCACCAGAAGGTTGTGGACCTGTTAGAGCACATGCAAAGGAGGGCCCCAATGATTAGAGGGCTGGAGTACCTCTCCTATTATGAAAGGCTAAGAGGGCTGGGATGTTAAGTCTGGAGAAGAGAAAGTCTCTGGGAAGACCTCACTGAGACCTTTCAATACTTTAAAGGGTCTTATAAAAAAGATGGAGAAGGACTCTATTTAGGCAGATAATGATAGGACAAAGGAGAATGCTCTTAAACTAAAGGAAGAGAGATTTACACTAGCCATTAGGAGGAAATTCTTCACTGTAATGGTAGTGAGGCACTGGAACAAGTTGCCAAGAGAAGATGTGGATGCCACACCCCTGGAGGTGTTCAGGGTCAGGCTAGATGGGGCCTTGGCCAACCTGATCTAGGGGGTGGCAACCCTGTCTATGGCAGGAGGGTTTGGAGTTAGATGATCTTTAAGGTCCCTTCCATCTCAAACCATTCCATGATTCTACGATCAGGTTGCCCAGGGCCTCATTCAACCTGGTCTTGAACACCTCCAATAATGGGGCATCCATAGCTTCTCTGGAAAACCTGTTCCAGTGTCTCACTACTCTCAGAGTAAAGAATTTATTCCTAATACCTAATCTAAATCTACCCTTTTATAGTTTAAAACATTACTCCTTGTCCTATCACTACACTCCCTGACAAAGGATCCCTCCCCAGCTTTCCTGTAGCCCTCTTTTAGCACTGGAAGGCTGCTATAAGGTCTCCCCAGAACCTTCTCTTCTCCAGGCTGAACAACCCCAATTCCCTCAGCTTTTCTTCACAGAAGAGGTCCTCCAGCCCCTTGATCATCTCTGTGGCCCTCCTCTGGACTCACTCTAACAGGTCCCTGTCATTCTTGTGCTGGGGCCCCAGAGCTGAGTGCAAGGCTCCAGGTGGGGTCTCACAAGATCAGAGCAGAGGGGGATAATCCCCTCCTTTACCCTGCTGCTTTTGATGCAGCCCAGGACACAGTTGGCTTTCTGGGCTACAAGTGCACATTGCCACCTCATGTTGAGCTTCTCATCAACCAACACCCCCAGGTCCTTCTCCCCAGGGCTGCTCTCAATCCACTCTCCACTCAGCTTGTAGTTGTGCCTGGGATTGTCCTGGCCCTGATGCACTTGGCCTTGTTCAACTTCATGAGGTTCGTAAAGGCCCACCTTTAAAGTTTGTGCAGGTCCCTCTGGATGTTATTCCTTCCCTCCAGCATGTTGACTGCACTACACAGCTTGGTATTCTAGGCAAGCTTACTGCCAGTGCACTTGATCCCACTGTCCTTGTCACCATCAAAGACATTAAACAGCACTAGTCCCAGTACCCACCCATGATGAACACCACACATTACTGATCTCCACTTGGACATCAAACAGCTGACCAAAACTCTTTTAAGGTGACCATCCAGCCTGTTTCTTATCCAGTATGTGATCCATCCATGAAATTCATGTCTCCCCAATATAGAGACAAGGATATCATGCATCCATATGTATTAATTATGTTACTTAAAACTACAGATGTTGGAGTATCTTAAAATATCAGTCACACACTCTGAATTCCTTTTATTTGTATACCCTGCTTAGGCAAGTGAAAGGAATTTTATGCTGCAGAAACCAGTATGGTCTCTTAGAGTACTTCCAGTGTTACAGCAGAATGCAATATGCACTTGAAAGCACAAATATAATAAACACAACAGCTCTATCAAAATACATCCTATTGAGGCATGTACTTTGAGACTTCAATCAAGTGAGTCCTTCCAAACAGAGGAAGATATTCAGGTAGGACTGCTCTCCATTTTCACTTTTTGGTTTTTACTTAATTCTCAGAACCTTGTATTATAGTTCTCTATTCTTAACGTTTTACTCTTATGAGGGTAGGGTTTCAATTTCCATCCATTACAAGGAATTGTATCACCAAAGAAATCTTAATCACAACACTGTCCTCTATCTGCCTAGAAATAATAAAATTTTTAATGATTTGGCACTTTTGAAATTGGTTGAGTCAGTATGCAACTATCTCATATGGACTTTAATGGAGAGTAGGATTAACGATGTGAGATGTATCATCTATACTGATACTAACAGGTATCTGTAGGAAAATTAAGGTAGGATCATGAGTACTATGCTGAACTCAACCAAGTTCAGTTCACAGAGAGCTTTAAGACTCATTTTTAATGCTTCATCTGTCTCTTCTAGTCAGATCTGAAGATAATTGGAAAAGTTGAAGTGTTACAGAAACCAGACCTTCAAAGTACAGATGGATAAAGTGTTCACATAGATGAACTTTTAATGTGTGGAGGAGTGTGACATTATCTGAAGTCCAAATTAATCTTACAAAACTTCTACAGAAAAGATAAACCTTCTGGAAAAGACTTGCAATCAGGGAAGTCTGAAAGTGTTTAGAAATAGCACAAACCTATGAAGCCTAGATTTTAACTGGTTTTACTACTGAAGGGGAAAGCAACATCAATTCATGCTATTAGTAACAATATAATAACATCCAAAATATGAAAATAAAGCAAATGAATGCACACAAACAGTCCAGACTGCATAGAGATCAGAGATAAAAATACCAAAACAGTAACTAAAACAGAATTTAAGGAGAAATTCTATTGCTCCAGTAGTTTTGCTTACCCAGCTCTAGACCAAGTGATTATATACATGGACCTACCTGCTCCATGCTAAAGAAATAAACATGGAGTTTTCCTTAAGCTACCAATCTGGAGCAAGTGGAGCTCCCAGGGCAGGCACTGAGGTTTCAAGTAGTTTCAATAATAAAATACATATATGTATGTATATATATATATATATATATATATATATATATATATATATATATATATATATAATTTATTTATTTATTTATTTATTTTGTCAAAACATTCTTCCAGGGAGCTGGGGACAGTAGAGAACCTCTGTTAACTTGTGGGTATTCAAAGCTGCCTACTGTAGTTTCAGAAGAGTATTCTCACCAAACTATAAAAGGTAAGTTTCTCGTAGACCTGGACTACTATGCAGCCAAGAAGAATGTAACTAACCACTGAAAAATGTTCAAGTTGGAATATGTGGGCATGGATCTGTCTACCTGCTCCCCATGTTATCAGCTTTCATTTTTATTCACAAACCATTGGAGAAAGTGCACATAGTCATAGGAATAAAACATTTCAGAGTCTTTGCTTACCTGCCAGGCCTTAAATACTTGGCTGAAGTCCCATAAAGTACAGTATATGGAACAAACAACAACAAAAAAAAGTGTTACATCTTCATACCAAGTGGTAAATTTTCTCAGTGAAAATAATTATTTCATTTACCGTAGCTTTTGCCTAGGGGTAGGAGATACAGCATTAAAAACTCCTTTTCCCCTACCAAAGACTGGTGAACTGAGGATCTGGGGCAAGTCATACTGAATAGGGTTAGTAAACAAAAGTTGATCATGAACGAGACTGACAAAGGAGGCAGCAGATAAACAGACACTTTTGTGGCTGTACTTTTAAACACAATTAAAAATTTTTCGATTCTTTCTACTTAAATCCATTGTCAGATCTAACCCCAAACCATTTGGTTTTTGTACTAGTTTCATAATAATATAAGGAAACTCTACTCTGAACAAGCACTTATGAAACACAAAGCTGAAAGTAAGAAAAAGAGAGAGGAACTCTGCTTCTAGGTGTCCCAGAAGACTTCACAACCACCAAAACTAAGGGACAGAGCTGTTATGATTAACACAAAAACCGAGAGAAATGGGACAATACTGGGCTGAGACAATACTCAGAGAAAGAAAACACATATCTATGTCATTTGCTAGCTGCATGATTGACCAGGTGTCATAACTTTTTGGAAGGTTAGGTTAAGAGCAAAGGCTATAGCTGCCATCTGGCTTCAAACAAAATAAAGTTTTCCCTCAGGTTATTTCTGAGAGACAGGTAACATTATCCTTTGTTAAAATACAAACTTGCTTCTGTTTAAAGTTCAAAATTTAATCTCTATACAGTAAAACAGAATTTCATCAGTGAAATCACAAGTCATAGAATCACAGAGTCATAGAATAATAGAATAATAGAGTCATAGAATCATAGAATAGCCTGGGTTGGAAGGGATCTTGAAGATCATATAGTTCCAAGCTCCCTGCCACAGGCAGCAATGCCACTCACTAGATCAGGTTTTCCAGTGCCCCATCCAGCCTGGTCTCGAACACCTCCAGGGATGGGGGATCCACAACTTCTCATGGCAACCTGTTCCAGTGCCCCACCACCCTCTGAGTAAAGAATTTCTTCCTAATATCCAATCTAAATATCCCCTCTTTCAGTTTAAAACCATTCCCCCTTGTCCTATCATTATCTACACGAGTAAAGAGTCCCTCTCTGTCCTTTTCATAAGAACCCTTTAAGTATTGAAATGCAAAAATGAGGTCTCCCCAGAACCTTCTCTTCTCCAGGGTGAAGATCCCCAGCTCTCTCAGCCTTTCTTTGTAGGAGAGGTGCTCCAGTCCTCTGATCATCTTTGTGACCCTCCTCTAACGGGTCCACATCTTTCTTGTACAAGAGGCTCCAGGCCTGGACGCAGTGCTCCAGGTGGGGCCTCACAAGGGCAAAGTAGGACAATCGCTTCCCTTGACCTGCTTCCCAGTCTTCTGTTGATGCAGCCCCAGATGCAGTTGGCCTTCTGGGCTGCAAGTGCACACTGCTGGCTCATGTCAAGCTTCTCATCTATCAGAATCCCCAAAATCCCTCTCCGCAGGGCTGCTCTCAATGACTTCTCCCAGTCTGGATTCATGTTTTTTCCATGGCCCAGGTGCAGCACCTTGCACTTGGACTTGTTGAGCTTCATTTGGTTCACATGAGCCCACTTCTCAAGCTTATCCCAGTCTCTTTGGATGGCTTCCCTTCCTTCTGTTGCATTAACTGCACCACTCAGCTTGGTGTCATCTGCAAACTTGCTAAGGGTGTGCTCAATCCCATCATTTATGTCATTGTTGAAGATATCGAAAGATATTGAAGTCATAGTATTCCTCAACAGAAATTGTGTACTGCAGTGGGTCAGCTCTCTGCTTAAGCTGCCTCCAGTTAAGGATCAGTATTATTAATTCATGCACAATCAATTACACATTTTCAGTTCTTTAATAAAAGTATTAAATCTGTTCTGAATTTCACTAGAACAAAATTTTGCTCTTACTTAACACTTCTTATCAAGTAAGCGTTAAAACCTTTACAATTTCAGGATGATAACAGCACAACTGTATAATAGTTTATATACATTTCATAAAAATCATAATTCAAGAAAAAATATTTTTTTAGTTTTCCAAATTAATACAGAAAAATATTTTTTTAATTCTCCAAATTAATACAGAAAGCAGAAATGCAAGCACATGAGAACAACAACAACAACAACAACAACAAAAGTAGGAAAATACTGATTTTGTAAGAATACTGATTCTTACTGTAAGTAATACTGATTCTGATGTAAGAATACTGATACTTACAAAATACTGATTTTGTAAGAAAGTAGGAAAATACTGATGTTAGTAGTTATACAAGTATCACTTGAGGAGAAGGATTAGGAAAAGTTTCTAATTTGTTCTAGGGCTGGGTTTCCAAGGTAATACTGTAGAAAGATCTGAAAATATTGATCTCCTATCAGTCAATGGAAATATAGTAATCATAACACAATATCCAGCTATATTAATGGAAACATGCTACTCGTAACACAATATCGAGCCATATTTGTCTCTTTTTAATCATACTGGTCCATTTTTTAAGAGAGCGGGGAAAATTAAAGAAAAAAAAGAAAAAAAAAAAAAAAGAAAAGAAAAAAAATGCCATCATAATATAGAAACCTTAAAATAAATAGACACAAGCACAAAAAAAAAAAAAAAAAAAAAAAAAAAAAAAAAAACACTAAAAATCAAGGACCGCAGCTTTCACAGAGGGATGATGTTCTAGAAATCCTTAAACTTACAGTTACATTTTGAAATTAAGATTTTCTTTGTATATCTTACCTTTAGAAACAATAATTGACAATTTCATTATCAGTAGAAGCTGTTTTCTAAACTACCACAGAACAGCACTGAAACCTATACTTGATTTTAACTCAGAGTTAAATCAACTAGGAACAAATCACCTTTATCCCACAGAACTGGGAGGCAATTCGTCTTTAGCCAGAAGGCTTGCAGGTGAAATCACTTTCTGGAATCTGCACAAGGCAGTATGTGATGGTGCTGAAGGAGAAGTTGTTTGGACAGTAAAGCTAATATAACTGTACCCAAACAACCAAGTGTAAGGCTCAGACTGATTGATTCCAAGGCTTAGTGCTGATTTCTTCACCAGTGCTGACAGCTTTCACATCAGTGGATACATATAACCAGGAGTGGACTGAACAGACCTTGAAAAACACGATTTAAACAACTTCATGGAATAACACATGGTGGGAAACTTTTTTTGATCTCCAGCACCAAAGCACTGGGAGACTAAGAATAGCTATAACTTGCATACTTCTTAGCCTAATACTAATGTCCAATAATACACTGGTCTCTGTTGCTGAAGCCAAATGAGACAAATATGTGAGGAGAGCAAAACACACCACCTGCAAGTCATAAGGAAGTTGGAAAAAATGTTATCTGTACTGATGCAACCATGCAAAGTATCAGGAAGCACCATGTTTCGTTCTACCACTTTTGAGACAGGATCACATGTAAAAACACCAGGTTAGAGGTTTAAAAATACATTTGTCCAAAGCTCATAAAAAAATATTACAGCACTAGTGCCTCTCAAGACATGTAAATTGTGTTCACTTTGGGGCCCCTCACTACAAGAAGGACATTGAGGTGCTGAAGAGTGTCCAAAGAAATGCAACAAAGCTGGTCTGGAGAACAAGCCTTATGAGTGGCTGAGGGAGCTTATGGTGTTTAGCTTGGAGAAAAGAAGGCTCAGGGGAGACCTTATTGTACTTTACAATTACCTTAAAGGAGGTTGTAGTGAGGTGGGGATCAGGCTCCTCTCCCAAGCACTAAATAATATGACAAGGGGAAAAGGCCTAAAGCCTAAAGGCCTAAGCCAAGGGAGGTTTACGTTGGATATTAGGAGAAATTTCTTTACTGAAAGGGTTGTGTGGCATTGGAATAGGCTGCCCAGGGAAGTAGTTGAGTCACCACCGCTAGATGTCTTCAAGAAACATATAGATGTAGAACTTAGGAGCATGGTTTAGTGGTGGACTTGTCATTACTAGGTTAAAGGTTGTACTAGATGATCATAGAGGTCTTTTCCAACCTGCATGATTTTATGATTCTATGAGCTTAATAAATGAATATTGTCACTTTTCTTTTGTCTTAGAATCAACTCTAAACACACTTAATAACACAGCAGAAATTATGACAGTGTTATACTAACTGCAATATAATCATAGAATCATAGAATATCCTGAGTTGGAAGGGACCCTTAAGGATCATCAAGTCCAACTCTTGACACCGCACAGGTCTACCCAAAAGTTCAGACCATGTGCCTAAGTGCACAGTCCAATCTCTTCTTAAATTCAGACAGGCTCGATGCAGTGACCACTTCCCTGGGGAGCCTGTTCCAGTGTGCAACCACCCTCTCTGTGAAGAACCCCCTCCTGACGTCCAGCCTAAATTTCCCCTGCCTCAGCTTAACCCCGTTCCCGCGGGTCCTGTCACTAGTGTTAATGGAGAAAAGGTCTCCTGCCTCTCGACACCCCCTTATGAGGAAGTTGTAGACTGTGATGAGGTCTCCCCTCAGCCTCCTCTTCTCCAGGCTGAACAGGCCCAGTGACCTCAGCCGTTCTTTGTACGTCTTCCCCTCAAGGCCTTTCACCATCTTCGTAGCCCTCCTCTGGACACTCTCCAACAGTTTCATGTCCTTTTTATACTGTGGTGCCCAGAACTGCACACAGTACTTGAGGTGAGGCCGCACCAGCGCAGAGTAGAGCGGGACAATCACCTCCCTTGACCTACTAGCGATGCCGTGCTTGAGGCACCCCAGGACACAATTGGCCCTCCTGGCTGCCAGGGCACACTGCTGGCTCATATTTAACTTGCTGTCTACCACGACCCCCAGATCCCTCTCTTCTAGGCTGCTCTCCAGTGTCTCATCGCCCAGTCTGTACGTGCAGCCAGGGTTTCCCCGTCCCAGGTGCAGGACCCGGCACTTGCTCTTATTGAACTTCATGCGGTTGGTGATCGCCCAGCTCTCCAACCTGTCCAGATCCCTCTGTAAGGCCTTTACGCCCTCATTTGAGTCCACAACTCCTCCAAGTTTGGTGTCATCAGCAAACTTGCTCAAAATACCCTCTATTCCTACATCCAGATCGTTTATAAAAATATTGAAAAGTACCGGCCCTAAAATGGAGCCTTGAGGGACCCCACTGGTGACCGCCCGCCAGCCTGACACAGCCCCATTTACCATAACCCTTTGGGCCCTGCCTGTTAGCCAATTGCTCACCCATCGTATGATGTTTTTATTTAGCTGTATGGTGGACATTTTGTCCAGTAGGATCCTATGGGAAACCGTGTCAAAAGCCTTGCTGAAGTCCAAAAAAATCACATCAGCTGGTTTCCCTTGGTCCACCATACGGGTGATCTTATCATAAAAGGAAATCAGGTTAGTTAGGCAGGACCTACCCTTCACAAACCCATGCTGGCTGGGACCGAAGACTGCTTTGTCCCCCAGGTGCGCCTCAATAAGTTCGAGAACCAACTTCTCCATGATTTTACTAGGCACTGACGTGAGACTGACAGGCCTGTAATTGCTAGGGTCTTCCTTCTGACCCTTCTTGAAAATCGGCACAACATTTGCCAGCTTCCAGTGTACCGGGACCTCTCCAAATTCCCAGGATCATTGAAAAATA
This sequence comes from Aythya fuligula, assembly GCF_009819795.1. Classification (NCBI taxonomy): domain Eukaryota; kingdom Metazoa; phylum Chordata; class Aves; order Anseriformes; family Anatidae; genus Aythya; species Aythya fuligula. The sequence continues at coordinate 79,334,610 of NC_045593.1, read as the reverse complement.
ATTGAAAGAGGTTCTGCGATGACGTCCGCCAGCTCTTTCAGCACCCGGGGATGAATCCCATCCAGACCCATGGACTTGTAGGGATCCAGGTGGAGTAGCAAATCCCACACACATTCAGGGTCAGTTGGGAGTTTGTCATCCCCACCGTCCCGGTCCTCCAGCTCAGGGCACCCTGGGTCCCGAAGCCCATCATCGGCATTGAAGACAGAGGCAAAGAAGGCGTTAAGCGTCTCTGCTTTGCCTATGTCATCGTCTGTGAGGAGACCTTCCCTATCAAGGAGCGGCCCTATGTATTCTTTAGTTCTCCTTTTTCCATTTACATATCTAAAAAAAACCTTTTTATTTTCTCTCACAGACACAGCCAGCTTCAACTCTAGCTGTGCTTTGGCCACACGAACTTTCTCCCTACAAACACGAACAGCATCCCTGTATTCTTTCCATGATGCCTGGCCGTCCTTCCAGTAGCGAAACACTCTCTGTTTCCGCCTAATCTCCATTAGAACGTTCCTGGTCAGCCACGCCGGCCTCCTGCCCCGCCTGCCTGACTTGCGATATTTAGGAATTGCCTGATCTTGTGCTTCTAGGAGGCATCGCTTAAAGAGTGACCAGCACTGGTGGACATCGAGGCCTTCAAGAGCAGTTTGCCAGGGGACCTTGCTGACTAGTTCCCTGAGCAGCCTGAAGTCCGCTTTCCCCATATCTAGGGATGAGGTTTTGGTGGCACTTTTCCTTCTGTCACCGTAAATTTTGAACTCAACCACTTCATGGTCGCTATGACCGAGGCGGCCACCAATCACCACATCTCCCACCAGACCCTTTCTGTTTTCTAGCAACAGGTCTAGGAGGGCACCTTTCCTAGTTGGCTCCGTTAGCACCTGCACCAAGAAGTTATCATCTAGGTGCTTCATGAACCTCCTGGACTTACTCGTGTCAGCCGTGTGGCACTCCCAGTTAACGTCCAGCAAGTTGAAGTCCCCCATAAGGACAAGGGGAGTTAATCTCGAGGCCTCTCTTAGTTCTGTAAAGAATAATTTATTGGCGCTATCGTCCTGGCCAGGCGGTCTGTAATAGACTCCCACAACGACATCCCCTTTATTCGTTCATCCCTTGATCCTTACCCAGAGGCTCTCAACTTTGCCATCGCCGACCTGAAGTTCCACACAGTCCAGCCCCTGTTTCACATACATTGCCACCCCACCACCTCGCCTACCCTGCCTGTCCCTCCTGAAGAGCCTGTAACCATCTATCGCAACACCCCAGTCACAGGACTCATCCCACCAGGTTTCGCTTATGCCGATGATGTCGTAGTTGCGGGACTGGGCCAGGACTTCTAGCTCATCTGTTTTATTCCTCATACTACGTGCGTTTGTGTAAAAGCATTTCAAGTGCGTCTCCTTACACTCAGCACCTTGTGGATCTGACCGAAGGACCTCACTGGCACACAGCCCCTCTGATTCTAGCGTATCATCCCTTAGGTCTTCACCGGTGTGCCTGGTTTTAGCCCCTTCCTCCTTCGACTCTAGTTTAAAGCCCTATCTATCAGCTCTGCCAACTCCTGACCAAAGATCCTTACCCCTCTCCGAGAGAGGTGCATCCCATCCGGTGCCATCAGGCCCGGTGTAGCATAGACCTTCCCGTGATCAAAGAAACCGAAATTCTGCCGGTCACACCAGTCTCGAAGCCACAAGTTTATGTGAACAGCACGCCTTTCAGCTTCGATCCCCCCTATCGGAAGGACAGAGGCAAACACCACCTGCGCCCCTGATCCTCTAAGTAGTTGCCCCAAATCCCTAAAGTCTCTTTTGATCGCCTTCGGACTTCTCGTTGCTACTTCATCGCTACCAGCCTGAAAGACCAGTAGCGGGTAGTAGTCAGTGGGCCGTACCAGGCGCTTGACTTTCTTGGCCAAGTCTCTCACCCGAGCCCCAGGGAGGCAACAGACTTCTCTGCGGGTTGGGTCCGGTCGGCATATCGGTCCCTCTGTCCCTTTCAGGAGGGAGCCCCCCATAACAATAGCCCTTCTTTCTTTTTTGAAGGATGATGTGGCAATGCGACGTGTAGGTCGCATTGTCTTAGGCGCCCCCTCCAACTGGGACGGGTTTTTGTCTACTTTGTCATTTAGATTGTCTTGCTCTAGTCCTTCATATCGATTATTTAAGGGTAGATGAGAAGGTGAGGTGGGCAGAGAGAGGGCTCGCCTACCACCCCGAATAGGCACCTGCCTCCATTCCCCCCCTTGATCTAGGTCTCCTCCCGCTGCCTGGCCGGAGGAGGGAACCTCCGTCTTCTGCGTAACAGGAGACGCCTGTGCTGTGGCAGTCTCGTGAGCCTGCCTCAGAGAGGGTAGAGCGCACCTCCACCAGTCAATTTCCCTCTCTGATTCCCTGATGCTCCTGAGCCTGTTCACCTCCTCCTGGAGCTCCACTACCTGGCTGAGCAGTTCTTCAACCTGGGCACACCTCCCACAGGCATACCCACCACTGCTGTCGGAGACCGACAGAAGGCTGGGGCACACTCTGCAGCCCAGGACCTGGACGGCTGCGTGTTTCCCCGAGCCCTCCGTCTGAGTAGCCACACTGGCGACCGTGGCTGGAGATGCCACACGAGATGCGGAGGCCACGGTTTTCTGCCTGGTTGATACCATGGTCAGGTTCTACGCAAGCAGGTTACAAGCACCGAAGGGAGAGGCAGCTGCAACAGAGCGACGATGGGCCCCCCGCTCGCCCTGCCCGCGCGAACTGCCGCACAAACTGCCACGCCCTTCGATGTGCCACGCCCTGTTTGCCCGTCCTGTTAACTGCCGCGCAAACTGCCACGCCCTTCGACGTGCCACGCCCTGTTTGCCCGTCCTGTTCGTCACGCTCCTGGTCGCTCGCGCTCCCTAGGGGCAGCTTTTAAACAGCCTGGGAGGGGGCGCTGCTGGCTCCGCCCTCGCCTCGTCAGCCTCCCTCGCGAGGACAGCCGGGTCCCGGCGGCTCCCCTGAGTGGCCTCGATGCCGGACAAAAAGCCCTGCCCGCCTCAGTCCCCTGCTCCGCTGCAGAACACGTCTGCCCCGGAGCCGATCGCCTCAGCAAATTGCAAGCTTTCCTTCCCAGAAAATAAATAAATAAATCTGGCAGACTAAAGTGCAAATTGCATACCCACACAACACTAATGTTATCGCTGTATTGAGAATCATAACTCAATACACTCTATTTTTGTAAGCAGATGGTGACAGAATGTACCAATATCAAAGAGATGGACTACACAAAACTAAAAGGGGTCAGCTTCTGACCTTTCTCATAATACTATGTCTTTAGAGAATCAATATTTTCCATTTTGTTATAGATGAAAGCAAATGTTTTTGTCATTCACCCCCAGACACACTGTCTAGGACCACTATTTAATTTGCTCCCTTGAAAGACATGTATTAAGAGTACTCAAATATTTACAGGATTTATTCATGTTTAATAGTCTAAAACAATATTGTGCAAGGAACTTAACTTTTTCTTTCATATTTGAGATGTGTCTTTAGTCCACTCTTAGTTAAATGAAAAGTTTATATTTTAATGCAACTTCTATGGCTATTATATTATCAGAATCCAGAATTCAATTCTTCTTGTATTATTTATGAAGTTACAAAGTATAGATTAAAGTCCAGTGCCTCTGAGGACCTTTCCACCACAGCTGTCTCATGTATTAATGAGATCTTTTGAAAGATAAAGTTCAAATACAATATCCAGTAGGATGGTGAACATGCCTTCTAATCAAATGAGTTACATATATATATATACATAAGTGAAGCATCAGCAGCAAAGACATGTCATATATAGATCCAGCAGATGGGACACTTATCCCATGAGACCCTTGACACAATTTCTTACTCTCTTCTTTGGTCCCAAAAAATGTATTCAGGACTGGAAAGACCGAAAATCTATTTTCAGCAATATGAACATATGACTCCTTGTATAGTCTGGACAAAGAGATGAATGCGCACTCCCCAGAGCAGTTTATCCCATTTATTTAGGGCACAAACCTCTATATGAATCACTCCATCAGCTTCTCATTTATAGCATTGGTATTTCAGACTGAATGATTAAAACAGGGGGCAATAGAACTAGGCCAAAGGGTCAAACCTTCAAAGACCTTTTGGTGCTTGAGGTAGAGAGGCAATAGAAACTCCCCTCCAAGTCACTGTCCAAGGAGAGAGAGCAATAGTAAGATTAAAATGGGATAAATTAACTTACTGGCAGCAAATTAAGGAAAAGATCTTAAGGATAGAACTGAGCTACTTAATTTAGTTCCCATAAAATGCAAATTCAAAACCAATTGGCAGGATTCTCCAGATTTTATTTCTCACTGTTTGAAAATGGCACTTCTTTTACAGAGGGCACATATATTCCCCATTGCAACACTTTTTTTCTTCCTTTGGAATCTGCACTCTTTTGATAACATGGTAGTGGTTGTATATCCATTTTGGAAGTGGGTGAAGGCTAAAATTTCAGGAAAAAGCAGACTCATGTTGGAGTTGTTTTTTATTGTTGGTAGTAGTAGTACTCATCATACTGCTTTAACTTTTGAATTTTAACTTTCATACTGGTCTAGGTTTGATAAATCCCAGCTAGTTTTATAGCAGGTCAGAATTCTTTCTTCCAATTTTGCCTTATAACCGTAGAATAAGTGACAAGTTACCACAGCGCACCCTAGAAAATCATCATGCCCCCTCATAATCTTATGACTATAAAGATAAATACAAACCAGGAAAAAACTATGTTATATAACTTCTGTAAGTTATTATAAAGAAGGGATTGCAATTTGCCCATACAGTTCTCTCACAATGCATCAATACAGGAAATTTTCTCTAGCTTAGCATCTCCTTTTCCAGTTTATGTTGTACCCAGTATCAAACCCTTTAATATTGCAGCCTTACAGCCTCACAGAGTTTATTCGGAGCCATCTCCAAAGCAACAGATTTGTTCCCAGTTTCTGGAAGGTTTTCATTAAATGTACTAAAGCTCCCAATATAAACCTTAACACAGTGATGGGATTTCTCATGCCAAGATGTGTACTACTGTGTTGAGATAAATTTTAGTTAAACATTACTAGAAGTTATTAGGAAAATTGCAAGCCCATGTTACTCAAGAAGACTCTTTCAATCATACTTGAGCTTGTTTTTAATTCTTCCTTTAAGTTATGAATGTTTGAGTAATATCAAATAAAAATAAATAAATAAATAAATAAAGTATGATTCGTTAAATTCCTTGGGTTTGCAGTCATCCTATCCAGTGATTGCTGCCATTTTATTGTCAGTGTCATAGTCAGGATTGATCATTTTAAAGAGACCTGCTAAAACAGTGAAACACCAGTGTCTACAGTGTCCTGCAGAAATTCAGCTTTTCTTCAAAATTTTGCCATTAAAACAGTGAAAAATATGTAGTCTAGCTTTTTAAGAATATAAAGAGACCTAGTCAACATTCTCCTAGTCTGAAAGTCTTGCCTGATCGCAAGGTGAACACCTATTTCATCTACTGAAACCCTTTTTTTCAAGGCTAGGGAGAGAGAGAAGTTACCCATTCACTATAATTCCCAAGTACAAGCGGTCCTGTCTACTCAGCCCTAGTTCAACACAGCAAAATTGAGACTGAAGGTGAGAACTTAAAGGTGTGCATCTTACCGTGTTCATCTTCATCAACTCAGAGAGTCCCACAGAGTCTTTTTGCCATATGATTACAAGGTTGAAGGCAATCTTACCGCTAATTACAAAACTGGGATGCAATTCTTACACAGCTGCAGAATCTTTATGCTCAATGTGACACATCAGAGGTGCAAAAACTGAAGGCTTGTAACTACAAGGTACCACTCTTACCCTTTGCAGCTCAAAACTACAGGATCTAGATCACAAGTTGAATAATAATGTATTAATATTAATAATTTAATAATAATAATGATAGTAATTTATAATAATATTAATAATTGTAAATATTAATAATTATATTATTAATTATATAATTAATAATATATATTATATATAATAATATTATATAATAATTTTATATAATATAATATAATATAATATAATATAATATAATATAATATAATATAATATAATATAATATAATATAATATAATATAATATAATATATATTAATAATTATAAATACTATTAATAATTAATAATAATATTAATAATGATGATAATATTAATGGTAACAGTAAGTATTCATCACCTGCAAAATAATTATTTGAAATTAAATACCATATTGACATTTACATTTTGTAGGAAAGACTACTGAAAGGACCAGATGCTGGGATCTTCCACAGTGAAGCTTTCTCCTGCAACACAGATAGAAATTATCTTACTCTCCTCTCTTCTAGACCACATATCATCAACTCCAGCACAACCTCTTCTCCAAATCCACAAGTCTCCTGTGATATTTCATGTGTTTTCTCATCTAGTGTCTGGAGAGATGAAGCATTGTCTGGCAGCAACCCTTTCAGAGTATGTTGGTCATAGTAAGAGCACTTTTGTAGTTCTGCTGAGTAAGGTGACAGCAGGGACACAACAGAGTAATCACAACTGGCAGCCAAGACAAGAATTGTGCCAGCATATAATTAGTATTTTTGTGGTATCAACTTCATTGAGATTTGTGGCATTAAATGGTACAGTTATATTGTCCATCTTTAAAATAGATTTCTTCTGGTACTTTTTAGCAAGCTGGCTTTTTAGTCCATAGCATAGAACTAGCTTCACACATGAGTGAGGACAAAATAAATAAATAAATAAAAAGTCATAATGGTCAAATTTCTCACTACATATATGTTATTTCCAAATACCAACACTGAATTTGATCAGAGCTATAACGTTTACAGAAAGATGCAAAATGTCCAAGAAAGTAGATCAAAATAAGTAAAATTACAAACCTGTGAATTAGAATTAGCCTTCATTATTTCATTCATTTAAATGAATGAAAAAGTTAACATAAAAGGAAAACTCAAGAACTACTCAATTCCATTTCCAAAGGTGGACAGCAGGAAAGGGAACATCTCAGCAGAACATTCAGTTCTGTCCCATGGTATTTTGAAGATCTTTGAATAAATTATTGCTTATTCACATATAGCATAGCAGTATCATAATTGCACAAACTTACTGCAGAATACCTGATGAAGTGAGATCTTTTAAAGTATCAATATATTTCCATCATTTAATCAGTGGAAATATTTGAGACTGTTGTTCAAAGAGTAAAACAAATTATTTGCACTAAGATTTCATATTATTATAGAATACAGTGAAGAGTCTGTCATGTCAATTCATTGCAAGAACATTACATATCATCTAACTTGTTTTAGCTTAGGGTCTGAATACCACGAGACGAACCTTGGTGAGATGAACTGCATAACATAAAGGTCTTTATAGGAACTGAGATTGGAGCCACATTCAAACTCCATCAGGAAACAAATAAAAATACGTTAGACTGTCTCAGGAAAAGTAAAATAACTCCAGGGAGACTGAAAACTGAAGAAATACATACACACAAATATCTGCACATGCATGTGCAGTTTTCATACTCTTCCAGTTGAAATGCTATGTAGGATGGTAACTCACTGTGATTTCCCCATTTTCTCTTCTTGAGAAAGACTGAAACTGTCAGACCTGGAGGAGCCCTAGAAGGATGAGCACTACACAATGGAAACTGAGGTAGATAGGTATTAGGAAATTCATGTATAACAATCTTAATTTTGTTGTTAATGAGGCTGTTCTGTAATACTCATATGTACTTACATTGATTAGAATTAAAATATTTATCAAAGGAACTGCCATGAAGTGTCACATGAAAAGTGCATATTTTTTTAAAAAAACACAAAAAAAAGATTTGGACTCATATACCAGTCACCTTGAGCTGAGCCTTTCTTACTCAGAATTGCAACATCTGTTGTATAAGTGTTTGAACAGACTCATACTCCTCCCCAAGGCAACTCCCTGCATCAAAGTGTAGCATGTTTTATTATGGTAGTGAAGACTCCTCACTTCAAGAGAAGATACAAGCCTGCTCTCCCATACTTTCAAGATAACACAATATAACCCTTGAGGTATTGTTGCTTTCTGTGCATATATGCTTAGAGTCATGTTTACAGTATAGGGCAAGTTGCATCTGCTCTGCTTTGGTTGATACCTAAAAGCAGATACTTATTCTCTGTTGCTACCTTTTTTTATACACCTGAAGAATTAATCATGACTTGTACTATTAAATAAAAATAAATTAAAATTAAAATGTTTTCAGACCTAATAAAGACACAGTATAGATCAGATGAAAGATGAAGACACCCTTTGTTGGATTCCTCCACCTCTGGACTAATTCGGTAGAAAAGCTCAAAATAAAAAAGCTAAAACTTTCTCATCAAAAACTATCACCTTTTCATTTTATTCTATTTCAGGTTGGCAAGGCCTGGTAACATTCTTCATTTCAAAGGAGAAAATGTCAGTATATATGACTAGGTAGTCTATTCTCTAGAATAGGTAGTCATTCTGTCATGTCAGTAAAACAAACTTCAAGTTTTATTTAAAAACTCTAAATATGAAACGTCTCTCTTCTCCCTGCTTATTGTTGTGTTTTATAAATAAAGCTGAGCAAAATTACGTATTTTCATGCTAGACATGGATGAATCATTATATATTTATTTTAATAACGTGAAGAAACTTGATAATTTGTAACAAGTATTTTCTATATTTGCTCCAAAGGTATTACACATTTTTCATAATTGAATCACTTGAGTGTTCTGTATACAAACACCTTTTTTACTTTCATTAAACTTATGCATGCATTTGAAGAAATCCCAAAGGAGTACATAATTTTATTTATTTATTTGTTTGTTTTAATCCTTTTTTTTGGAGGTATACAGAATTATGGAGATTGGAGTTAGATTCTGAACATGATGTCACTGATTTGATTGATGGAGTGATATTTTGTCCTCTTTATTAAACTTCTTGTTGTCTCATTGTGGATTTTATGGTTTCAGAAGGCCTGTCAACACATCTTTTGAAGATGCTAATGAAGTTCTGGGAGTACTTTTTCCTTATTCCCTTTGCTTCTCCAGTAGGATATGCCAGTTTCTCCAGACATCTTTAATCGTAAAACACATAAACTACTGGTATGACTATACAAACCGGATTTTAAATCATAAAGCATGTTTCCACAATCAGAAAACTGTACTTTGTGCCTGCAATACCTAATTTCGCAAGTATCATAGAATCATAGAATATTCTGAGTTGGAAGGGACCCACAGGGATTCTCAAATCTAACTCCTGGCTCCATACAGGACCACCAAAAAAAAAAAAAAAAAAAAAAAAAAAAGTCTGTGTGTCTGAGAGCATTGTCCAACCATTTATTGAACTCCAGCAATCTCAGTGCTGTGACCATACCTCTGGGGAACCTGTTTGAGTGCCTGACCACCTCTCAATGAAAAACGTTTTCCTAACCCCCCACCTGACCCTCCCCTGTCCTAGCTCGAGGCGTTTCCCTCGGGTCCTGCTCGTGTCCCCAGAGAGCAGAGCTCAGCGCCTGCCCCTCTGCTCCCCTCATGAGGGAGCTGCAGGCTTCCATGAGGCCTCCCCTCAGCCCACTCTGGGCTGAACAAACCAAGTCACTGCAGCTACTAAGTATTTCTTACCTTAAATAAAGCAAGTCCTACATTTTTTAGGATCTGTAGAATATTATGAAGCTGCCAAATTGTTCACTTTCTATCCTGTACATCATCTTTGAAAAATGAAGAGGACACAGAGCTAACAGTGTTCATAGTATTGCAACGGGACAGCTATCTGATAAAATAATGAAAAGGCTAATAGGAAAAGGATTGCTATTTGTTGGCCCACACATAAGGCTTTCCTAATAGAACATTAGCTTTGTTGAGAAAAGTAGAAGAAGGTGTAAATAAATTCTGACAGTTCTCTTTCATTATTTCCATTTATTATGTATTTTACAAACTGTGTTTGTTTACAATAATTAGGAACAATCCTTATATTTCTTTTCTGTTTACCTCTGGCAAATTACCTTCAATCTGGAGTTGTATGGAAACACAAATGTTCCTGAAAATCATCTAAGATCAATTCATAAGAACCCTGTTTATGCGAATATGAAACAAATGAGAAATATGAAAAAGATTAGGATTAAAAAAAAATCATCATCATCATCATCAGAATGAAGCAGTATAAGTGTGATTTCCTAAGTGATATAAGAGCACACAGAAGTTTTGAAATCAGAGATATGTTAGCATCTGAGGAGCTTCTGGAATCTGAATATTACACAACAATTTCACTTATATGTTTCTGAAAAAAGAAGAGAAGAGAAGAGAAGAGAAGAGAAGAGAAGAGAAGAGAAGAGAAGAGAAGAGAAGAGAAGAGAAGAGAAGAGAAGAGAAGAGAAGAGAAGAGAAGAGAAGAGAAGAGAAGAGAAGAGAAGAGAAGAGAAGAGAAGAGAAGAGAAGAGAAGAGAAGAGAAGAGAAAAGAAAAGAAAAGAAAAGAAAAGAAAAGAAAAGAAAAGAAAAGAAAAGAAAAGAAAAGAAAAGAAAAGAAAAGAAAAGAAAAGAAAAGAAAAGAAAAGAAAAGAAAAGAAAAGAAAAAAGAAAGAAAAGGAGAAAAAACTTTACCTGTTAGGATCTATGCTATCCATACACAATGGCTTCCAACATGAACAGTCTGTCTAAGATAGAAATAGTTTTCCAATAGCATCAAAGTACATCAAATAAGAAAACAATTTTGCCTACTTGTAAAGCAAGCTGTATCCTTTTTGGTTATAGAGACATAGCTAATAATGATAATTTCTGAAGGGTTGCTGATTGTTGTTTGCTGTTTTTGTTTAAATCTAATCTTCATGGATGTAATACTAAGAGAAGTAAAGTCCTTGCTTGCTTCAAGACACAGATTTGCAGGTCTAAGAGGTAACAGAAAGGAGAACTTTCTAGATATATTGGTACAACATATCCATGGTTTTGCAGCTCAGAAAACTGAGCCGGAACATTTGTATTTTTTAAAGGCAGAAGATTGAAGATAGGATTATTGGTGAAAGAAGTCAGCAATTCGCTAGGAATTTAGGGGGATAAAATTATAGGAAAGAAAAAAAAAAAAAAAAAAAAAAGAAATTTAAGCTAAAATAAGAGTATATCTTTCTGGTGAGACTGATTTATGAAAAGCTCTTAAAGACTGGTCCAGCCTGAGAAATGTATTTCTTCCTTAAACAAGCAGAGAAACAGGATTCAGAAAAAGAGTAGATCAAGTGTAGAAAAAGCATTAATGGGAAAATAACCTTTCTTAAGAGAACAGCAAAAAAAAATTTTAAGGAAATGGTAAATAAGATTTTCAGCAGCATGCTCCTTAAAGAGTTATGGATGTGCAGGATGTTCCTCAACAGTAAAATATACAAAGAACTAGCCATCTCTAGGATCCATCAAACTTGTGTGGATGCTCTTACAACTACAAGACTACTTAGTATTTCAGAAAATGAGTAAGACAATCTGCTGTAAGCGACCCAATGAAAGAAATACAGAGAGCATGTACCATTAGGCCATTAAATGTTGTTGTTAATTACCCAGACTAAATGTTGTTAATTATTAGTAATATAAAAATTATATATATATATAGTTTATATATATATATAAAAATTATATATATATAGTTTATATATATATATATAATTTTTATATATGTATGTATATATTTATATAAATATATTGTATATATACAAACATACAAAATTATTAGTAATATTACAAATAATATTGTATAGCTATAAAGGGGGTATGTTATATGGAAACTTATGAAGCTTAGGAAGCATCTTGGAGGCAAGGGCCTCAAAATTATTCTGTTTCTGTTTTTATTAGAGTCAGGTTTCTACATCTGTGCAGACAGAAAGGTAAAGTTACTATTTTTCCTCTGTACCTAGCAGCAGAAAAGATATAACTTGAATACTTCATCCAAGTCACTGATAAAATGATTCAGAAAAGAGTTGGTGTAAGTGAAAAGATTAAAAAAGCATAAATGACAAATACTTCATTGGTGTTAGAGGATAAGCAAAGTGACGTAAAGGCTGAAAAAAAGCAAGACATGAGGAGGTCGCATAGGATGTTGATGAAAAAAGACTTTATATTGCGTTTTGTCATTTTTCTTTTCAGAGAAATCAGTAATAAACTCCTCAGAGACAGAAGCAGAGAAAAAAAAAAAAAAAAAGTTAACAGTCTGAGAATTGAAATTAATCATACTAAAGAATCTTCTGGGACTGAAGACAAGACATTAAGTAAAATTAGAAAAGTTGTTGTTTACAAATAGAGAAGGTAGAATCAAAGCCAGAAAGGATATTTTCTGCTTGTCGTGTTGGTTGTTGGATTTTTGAAGTGAATCATAGTAAAGACCCTGCAGTCAGAGTAAATAGCCTTACAATCAATTAACCTGTTCTAATTAACCTTGAAGAAATTGTTAATTTATTACATTTACAATTCTCAACTAGTGAACAAATTATCTTGCAAATGAATTTCTTTATCAAGCTTGTTTGATTAAGTCTTAGACTTTGAATTCACATTTTAATTTGGCTACATGACTGAAAAATGTGGGCATACAAAGTAAAACAACAAGGTTTGACATTTAAAACAATTCACACAGAAAACATCTGTTTATTACTTCACAATCGTAACTTTAGAAAACTGCACAGAAAATTCTAGGCAGAATTTGAAAAGTACTTGAATGTTTTTAACAGCATGAAGATGCATTATACTCTCCAGATAATATTGTCTGATTAAATTAAGAAATTCTTGCTGTTTTGAAAAATAAATAAATAAATAAATAAAACAAAACAAGCATATGTGCATTACAAGCATTTGTTCAAGAAATAATTCTGAAAACGTTGGATTCAACACTTATTCTTTATTGTCCCCCACCACATGTTTCTTTGTTATTGTTATTGTTGTTTTTTCCATTATTGTTATTCCAGGATTTTCTTTCAGATATTTCTTTCGTGTTCTTCTTTCAGTCAGAGGAGAGAGAGAGGTTGGGGGGGGGAAGTAGGGAGTGAGAAATTAAAAAGAGATGTGGCAAGTATTGGTTCTAATGCTAATTGAAAAAATATAGAAGAGGCAATTCAACTGTCTCGGTGTAGTTAATATTAAGTGGAATACCTTTAAACAGTCTATGGCCTTCTTCTTGGATATTTTATCACCAAAACAGAGAATTTATGGGTTATGAGTTTATGTAAAGAGATCTCATATTGTCTTTCGTACCTCATTTTCATGTATGCATATTGGTAGCAACAGTAACTTTAAGTCTTTCCCAACAAAGTTTCCACATACTCTTCAGATTATAGATAAATAATAGATAACAAGCATAACATTCAAGTACTAATAGGATTTTAGCTTTCAGGATTTTGCTGATTTCCAGAAATATTTCACAGTCTAGGGAGTATGCCAAGAGGAGAGGAAGAATTGTAGAAGAAATAAATATATGTAACTGAGCGTTATCATTCCTCCAAAGGTTGGAAGGTAAATTTTGAGGAGAAATTGAAAGTTCTATAAATAAAAAGAATAGGTGACATTCCAAATGAGGAATTCTAAAGTGAATGCAATGTTGTGTTGTCGTGGTTTAACCCGGCTGGCAGCTAAACACCACGCAGCCGTTCGCTCACCCTCCCCCCTCCCTCTCTGGGACGGGGGAGAGAAATGGAAAGTGAAGCCCGTGAGTTGAGATAAAGACAGTTTAATAAGACAGGACAGGAAAATAATAATAACAAAATAATAATAACAATAATAACAATAATGTTACAATGGTGATAATAGGAAAGTAATAATAATATGTACAAACAAGTGATGCACAATGCAATTGCTCACCACCCGCTGACCGATGCCCAGCTTAACCCCGAGCAGTCCGGCCCCCTTCCCCTGGCTAGCCACCCCTATATATTGTTTAGCATGACGTCAGATGGTATGGAATACCCCTTTGGCTAGTTTGGGTCACTTGTCCTGGGTCTGTCCCCTCCCAGCTCTTACTGCACCCCCAGCCTGCCTGTTGGCAGGACAGAGCAAAAGGCTGAGATGTCCTTGGCTTGGTATAAGCACTGCTCTGCAACAATTAAAACATCGGGGTGTTATCAGCACTCTTCTCATCCTAAGCCAAAACACAGCATTCCACCAGCTACTAGGAAGAAAATTAATTCTGTTCTAACTGAAACCAGGACATCTATCCACCCCTTATTCCATACCATTTATGTCATGCTCAGGTTACACTCTTTTCCATACATTCTAATTAGTCACCTACAGTAGTCATAGTAGTGATAACATACAGTATTATATAGTAATTAACAAGGTACAATTCAGTTCATGGGCTATTCTCACCCAGTATTAAATCTCCTTGAGGTACACACCGGACCTCTCCGTTCTTTTGCATCACCCACCAAGTGTATCCAGGTCCCTGAGCGAAAACAATTCCACGAATAGGTTTGCCTTTTCCTGAGGCAGGAGTAGCCCAGACTGTTTTACCCAGCATATTTCTTACATGCACTACAGGAACTTTATCCCCATCTACAGTACGTAACAGGTTTGATTGGGCAGGTCCAGCTCGGTTGGCAAATCCCCTAGTATTGACTAACCAGGTGGCCTTTGCCAAATGCGTATCCCAATTTTTGAATGTTCCAGCGCCCATTGCTTTTAATGTAGTCTTTAACAGTCCGTTGTATCGTTCAACTTTCCCGGAGGCTGGTGCATGATAGGGGATGTGATACACCCACTCAATACCATGTTCTTTGGCCCAAGTGTCTATAAGGTTGTTTCGGAAATGAGTTCCATTGTCTGACTCTATTCTTTCTGGGGTACCATGTCGCCATAGGACTTGCTTTTCAAGGCCCAGGATAGTGTTCCGGGCGGTGGCATGAGGCACAGGATATGTTTCCAGCCATCCGGTGGTTGCTTCCACCATTGTAAGTACGTGGCGCTTGCCATTGCGAGTTTGAGGGAGTGTGATGTAATCAATCTGCCAGGCCTCTCCATATTTATATTTCAGCCATCGTCCTCCATACCAAAGAGGCTTTGACCGTTTGGCTTGCTTGATTGCAGCACATGTTTCACAGTCATGAATAACCTGTGCTATAGCGTCCATGGTCAGGTCCACCCCTCGATCACGAGCCCATCTGTATGTTGCATCTCTACCTTGATGGCCTGAGGTGTCATGGGCCCATCGAGCTATAAATAATTCACCTTTATGCTGCCAATCCAGGTCCACCTGAGCTACTTCAATCTTAGCAGCCTGATCCACCTGCTGGTTGTTTTGATGTTCTTCAGTAGCCCGATTCTTGGGCACATGAGCATCTACGTGACGTACTTTCACAGCCAGGTTCTCTACCCGAGCAGCAATGTCTTGCCACAAAGCAGCAGCCCAGATGGGTTTGCCCCTACGCTGCCAGTTGTTTTGCTTCCATTGCTGTAACCATCCCCACAGGGCATTTGCTACCATCCATGAATCGGTGTAGAGATAGAGAACTGGCCATTTTTCTCGTTCAGCAATGTCTAAAGCCAGCTGAATGGCTTTCACTTCTGCAAACTGACTCGATTCACCTTCTCCCTCAGCAGCTTCTGCAACTCGTCGTGTAGGACTCCATACAGCAGCCTTCCATCTCCGATGCTTCCCCACAATACGACAGGACCCATCAGTGAACAGGGCATATTTATTTTCATTCTCTGGTAACTGGTTGTACAGTGGGGCTTCTTCAGCACGACCCACCTCCTCCTCTGATGATATCCCAAAGTATTTGCCTTCTGGCCAGTCCATAATCACTTCCAATATTCCTGGGCGACTGGGGTTTCCTATTTGAGCCCGCTGAGTAATCAGTGCAACCCACTAGCTCCACGTAGCATCGGTTGCATGATGCGTAGAAGAGACCCTTCCCTTGAACATCCAGCCTAGTACCGGCAATCGGGGTGCTAGGAGGAGCTGCGCTTCAGTACCGACCACCTCCGAAGCAGATCGAACTCCTTCATATGCTGCCAATATCTCCTTTTCAGTTGGAGTATAGCGGGCCTCAGATCCTCTGTATCCCCGACTCCAAAACCCCAGGGGCCGACCTCGAGTTTCCCCAGGTTCTTTCTGCCAGAGGCTCCAGGTGGGGCCATTCTCCCCGGCTGCAGTGTAGAGCACATTCTTTACATCTGGTCCTGTTCGAACTGGCCCAAGGGCTACTGCATGGACTATTTCCTGCTTGATTTGTTCAAACGCTTGTCGTTGTTCAGGGCCCCATTCAAACTCATTCTTCTTACAGGTTACTTGGTAGAGCGGGTTTACAATCAGACTGTAATTTGGGATGTGCATTCTCCAAAACCCCACAACACCTAGGAAAGTCTGTGTTTCTTTTTTGTTAGTTGGTGGAGACATAGCTGTTATTTTGTTGATCACATCCATTGGGATTTGACGACGCCCATCTTGCCATTTTATTCCTAAAAACTGGATCTCTCGTGCAGGTCCTTTGACTTTATTTTGTTTTATGGCAAAACCGGCTTTCAGAAGGATTTGGACTATTTTCTTCCCTTTCTCAAAAACTTCCTCTGCTGTGTCACCCCACACAATAATGTCATCGATGTACTGCAGGTGTTCAGGAGCTTCCCCCTGCTCTAGCGCAGACTGGATCCGCCCATGGCAAATGGTAGGGCTGTGTTTCCACCCCTGGGGCAGCCGATTCCAAGTATATTGAACTCCCCTCCAAGTGAAGGCAAATTGTGGCCTGCACTCTGCTGCTAGAGGGATGGAGAAAAATGCATTAGCGATATCAATTGTGGCGTACCACTTGGCTGCCTTCGATTCAAGTTCGTACTGAAGTTCCAGCATGTCCGGCACTGCAGCACTCAGTGGTGGCGTCACTTCGTTCAGGCCACGATAGTCCACTGTTAGTCTCCACTCGCCACTAGACTTTCGCACTGGCCATATGGGACTATTGAAAGGTGAATGAGTCTTGCTGATCACTCCTTGGCTCTCCAACTGACGAATTAGCTTATGTATGGGAATCAGGGAGTCTCGGTTAGTGCGATATTGCCGCCGCTGCACAGTTGTGGTAGCGATTGGCACTTGCTGTTCTTCGACCCTCAGCAACCCCACAACAGAGGGGTCCTCTGAGAGACCAGGCAAGGTAGATAATTGTTTAATGCCTTCTGTCTCTAAGGCAGCTATACCAAAAGCCCACCGGAACCCTTTTGGGTCCTTGCAATACCCTCTTCTAAGATAGTCTATGCCAAGGATACATGGAGCATCCGGGCCAGTTACAATGCGGTGCTTTTCCCACTCATTCCCAGTCAGACTCACTTCAGCCTCCAATACAGTCAACTGCTGAGATCCGCCTGTCACTCCACAAATATAGATGGGCTCTGGTCCTTTTATAGATGGGCACCTGGTCCAGGTGACCAGGATAACACCCCAGAAGCTGGGACTGGAGCGGCTGCAGGAACTGGGACTGGAGCGGCTGCAGGAGCTGGAACTGGAGTGGCTGCAGGAGCTGGGATTGGAGCATCTGCAGAAGCTGGGACTGGAGCGGCTGCAGGAACTGGGACTGGAGCGGCTGCAGGAGCTGGAACTGGAGTGGCTGCAGGAGCTGGAACTGGAGTGGCTGCAGAAGCTGGGACTGGAGCGGCTGCAGAGTCCACCGTAGGGGTCACAGTGGCCGTTGGATCTGTCACAGGGCTTGGAGTGGCCGCAGGGTCTGTCACTAAGTTGATAGCAGTATCAATGGCAGCTCGATAGGCATGAGCCAGGCCCCAGCATGTTACAATGATTTGTGTTACTTTGGAACTGCCAGAATCATGACACCTTTTTCTCAAGCATTCTGCCAGTTTTTGAGGATTTTGCAGTTGTTCAGGGGTGAATTTCCAAAACACTGGGGGTGCCAACTGCTCTAGATGCCTGCCCATATCCTCCCATACTCCCTGCCACCCACAACTATACTGCCTCCGGGCAGATCTCCGGATGAGCTTCCTAAGTAGTTGTTTAACTTTAAGCAGAACCTGAAGTGCATTCAGGAGGCAGAACAACAAGACTATGCTGGTCTGAGTATCCCAAGGATATTCAATATCTTGGAGAGCTATTGTAGCAAGCTCGGAGGGTAAGAGGGTGGTGAAGGAGGAAGGCATAGTGATCCAGGAGGATACAGGGGTGGTGAAGGAGAAAGGGAGATTAATCAAGTAAGAGAAAATATCTTCTCCTTTCCCCTCCACAGATTGACTCCCTAATGGAAAAAAACAATAGGTATAATTGCTAATAGTTTCCAAGATACAGTTTCCAAAATACAGAGTCGACGATGTTACTGAGTACAAATACCAAGTTAGAGTCATGACCAGATATCTCATCGTCTCATAAGCCATTGCTACAACACTCAGTACCATAATGATCTGAAACCAGGGCCCGGAGAGGATAAACAACATGACAGAGAGCAAATACGGAAAATAATGTACTATAATACTCAATTTGGAAAACAGGCGCAGCAGAGTTGAGATTAAAGCAATCAGCATTATGACAAGTGACTATTAAGCAGGTCTAATACTTACACCAATTTTAGTTTAACACACTGTGGTCAGATCTGCCGTTATCTCAACCTTTCGAGCCCCACGTTGGGCGCCAAAAAGACTGTCGTGGTTTAACCCGGCTGGCAGCTAAACACCACGCAGCCGTTTGCTCACCCTCCCCCCTCCCTCTCTGGGACGGGGGAGAGAAATGGAAAGTGAAGCCCATGAGTTGAGATAAAGACAGTTTAATAAGACAGGACAGGAAAATAATAATAACAAAATAATAATAACAATAATAACAATAATGTTACAATGGTGATAATAGGAAAGTAATAATAATATGTACAAACAAGTGATGCACAATGCAATTGCTCACCACCCGCTGACCGATGCCCAGCTTAACCCCGAGCAGTCCGGCCCCCTTCCCCTGGCTAGCCACCCCTATATATTGTTTAGCATGACGTCAGATGGTATGGAATACCCCTTTGGCTAGTTTGGGTCACCTGTCCTGGGTCTGTCCCCTCCCAGCTCTTACTGCACCCCCAGCCTGCCTGTTGGCAGGACAGAGCAAAAGGCTGAGATGTCCTTGGCTTGGTATAAGCACTGCTCTGCAACAATTAAAACATCGGGGTGTTATCAGCACTCTTCTCATCCTAAGCCAAAACACAGCATTCCACCAGCTACTAGGAAGAAAATTAATTCTGTTCTAACTGAAACCAGGACATCTATTCACTCAAAAGAGTATATACAGTTTCCTCATATCTTCTTTTCTTTTCTTTTCTTTTCTTTTCTTTTCTTTTCTTTTCTTTTCTTTTCTTTTCTTTTCTTTTCTTTTCTTTTCTTTTCTTTTCTTTTCTTTTCTTTTCTTTTCATCTTTTCTTTTCTTTTCCTTTCTTTTCTTTTCCTTTCTTTTCTTTTCTTTCATATTTCATTTATCTTAAAAAAAAAATCTGTTTTCAGGTTTTCTTGAATTGGCTCCCACATGAAAAAAAAAAAAGTTTTCATCTGAAAAGATCTATTCTGTTAGAACAAATGGGAACTGTTCCACTGAAACACGTGAAGAAGTTATCTGCTGTCTGTTTTATAACATGTATACAGTGTCAGTGGCCTTATGTGTACTTCGAGTTGGCTTTCAATTCTTCCAAAAAGAAACGGTGTAATGGAAAGAAACTTTTACTGCATTCCCAGAGCTCTGATGTTTCTGTTTGTTCTATAGATAGCCCAGTAAACAGTGGCTTTATATTTTTATGAGAGTCTGGTAAAATATTTACAATTTATGAAACAATTTTGATTGATCAACCCTTCAGTGTTCCTGGTAATGATGAAAATAGGATGTTTCCCATTACCACCTTCTTTGACCCAGAATTTACCATGAGATTCAGTTAATCTATGGTAACTGATGGAAACCTTTACAGAAATGAACAACTCTGCTTATCTGTTTTGTTACTATTGTTATAAATTGCTCAGTCCCAAAATAGGATTATAATCAAAGTTTATAATTTATTAAAAAAATAGAAGTAAGCAAACAGCGCTGGGTGTGTCAGGAGTCTACACTCCACCTAGATGCACACCAGTTACATCAAGTAGCTGATTTTTATGCTCCTAGGCTAATACATATTCATTACTACTTCTAAAAATAAAAAACGGGTTATTATAATTAGCTTCCGGGATCCAAACCCTCCTACTGGAGCATGCGCATCAGTCTCCGGTGGTCGCACTGGGGGTCTCTGGGGGTCTTTCATGCTGAAGGCTCGTAGTCTTCCTCTCAGTTTTTTTTTCTTGTCCTTCCCCTTTGTACTCCTTGGCAGCATGTCCAAAGCTTACACAGCGTCCCCTGCAAGTTTTGTCTGCTAGCCGTCCTTCAGCTTCTTTCTTTCTTCTCCTTAATCTCCTGGCCACCTGGACAGATATCAGGGGCTTGCATAGTGTCCCATTCAGAAGCCATAACAGTTACTAGTTTTTAGCAGTTGTTCTGAAACCCCCAGACATCAGAGACTTCAAAGAAAGAACATACAAATACAAATAGCTCTTTATTGACACTTCACGTGTTGTTAAAACATTCCTCACAGGCCATTCACAGGGACACTCCAGTCACACCTATAGCAGTGCTAAATCAACCACAAAGCAGGCAAAAAGGCTGTAACTGTTAGGAATAAGAGTTCGGAATAACAAAAGCAAATAGGCTCATGGATTTGAGGAATATTTCTGAAGGTTTGATAATTTGACTATAATGAGGGGGAGACTGGGACACTGGGAGGAAAGAGAAGAAACCATATCTATGGAAGAATTAAATTGCCAGTGCAGGACCCAGAGACAGACAGAACTGCTCTCTATTGACACGAATTGTTAAAATATTCCTTTGCAAGGTACACGAACTATATACATTAACCATTCTATACATTAACCATTCTGTTTTTCTTAGACTTGTGGTTATACAAGGGTATATAAGACAGAAGGTCACATTCATCATACCATGCAGCCCCAGCACTGTTCCATACTGACAAGAATCAGATGAACATATATCACACTATTCTGATGCTTTTTATTTAAAAACTAATAATGGAGACACAGATCTATTTTAGATTCTCTTGTTTCTGTCTGTAACTTCTGTAATGCTGTTTGTTTCTATGTGGGAGTTATCAATTATTTCTATATATTTATTTAACAAATATTTTAAAATGTAATGATGACAGTCGAAATTTAGATGGAGTGCTCTCTGTCCTTTTAACTTTACCTATTTGGTTCTGGTACAGCATGAGAGGTTATCATCTTTCCATTTGAATACAATCCAAAGCAAATTTCTACAGATCCTAGTTGTAATGAAGTAATGTTGCCATCCTCATACATCTGTGGTAGTGATCATAGGGAAGTATTGTGGCACAATCCTTAGCTTCTGCATAAGCATGGAAGAGCTCAGATCACCTGAGATAACCAAAGCACTGAAACCCTATAACTAAATTAAATAAATTAAACATGCCAATAAGAATACACTTAGCTTCACAGGTTTTCCTTACATGTCAGTAATTACAGCAAGTGTTTTTGTATTCTATACAACTAACCAGAAAGATGTAGCTGAAATCTTTTCTGAAGACTCATTTGCTTCACTGCAATGGAATATGTAATAGAAAATATGAATTTGGATATGAATGTCTTGAGTAAAATTATTTGTATTTTCAAAGCTGTCACAGTATCTCGTTCTAATACTTTAATAGTAAAATTTGGTGTTCACGCTGACATTATTTTATTCTGAAACATGAAGTTAATGTTACTTAGCTGTAATTTCAAAACCTATGTAGATTATTAGGTACTGATAATTTTCTTTAAAATTAGTTGTGTATTACAACACTTTTTCACAACTGTTTGTGATAACAGATCTTATTGTTAAACAAAGATAAAAAACATTCTCTTAATGCTCAGTAGTCTTTTTTTCACTCAAGCATACAAAGGAATTAAACTTTTATTTTTTCACTCTTTTTTAATATATTAGCTGTATTCTCAGATACATAATTACATACAATAAAACACTATGTT
This sequence comes from Aythya fuligula, assembly GCF_009819795.1. Taxonomy (NCBI): domain Eukaryota; kingdom Metazoa; phylum Chordata; class Aves; order Anseriformes; family Anatidae; genus Aythya; species Aythya fuligula. The sequence continues at coordinate 79,312,588 of NC_045593.1, read as the reverse complement.
GTTCAATATCACAGTAATACTTTCCTCATATATTTCAGATTTTCTTTTTTCCTGTATAAGAATGACATACAATGAAGATCCAGAGCACCATCTTTGTGCCATTGCTCATGAATGTATCTAACTGAGAATAGGAAAGCATCGTGTTTTCAAGGATCATAAAAAGTACAGTATCACTCATCAATGGAAGCAAACTGAAGTGGAGCTAGTTCTACTTTTAAGGTGTAAATAAAATTAACTTCTACATGGAAGATTCAACTTAAGACCTACCTATTACTTATATAACTTTTGCAATTGGTTTTGAAACTCAATTGATAGGAAATTATTGTAACTCTATTTGAGTCACTTACCCCAAATCAATAGTCAGTTTCAAAAGGTCTGAAAGCCTCCAAACCCTGCATACAAGTTTACAACAGTATTTATCCAGATAAAACTGGTTTGACTGATCATGAAAGTTTTGGTTTTTTGTTTTGTTTTGTTTTTCCAAATATAATTGCCTGATTTATATGAGTCATTCTCATGAAAACAAACAAACAAACAAACAAACAAACAAAAAACTCTACTGGGACTTATTCTCACACTGAATTTTGTGTATCCTTATCAAGCTCAGAGCAAGCTGAATAATTTTCCGTACTGTAGGCAATAGAATATTAGTTATATCTAAATCAAAATATCTATGTCTGTTTTTACCATATCCAGGGATCTGTTTTTTGTTTATTTGTATTTTTTTTCTCGTTTGTTTGTACAGAAACAACATTTTGAGAAAGGGATTTGAAACTGAAAATATGTTTCCTATTTAAACACTTAATGTGTTTGAACAATACCTGTGTCATAACCTTCTGGTAATGTGCAGTAATGACTGCAGCTAGCCATCATTTCTTTTCCATTTCAAGAAGGGATAATGTTGCTGTGCTTTCAAATAGCAAAGACAAATATACTAAATTCTATGGAAAATAAAATATTTTGTGGGAGAAAAAAAAAAAAAAATACATTTATAAATGAGTCCACCTTTGATATCTAATTATTTTTATAGGAGCAATTGTCACACTATGATAGCATTACCCAGCTGGCCAGCCAAGCTCTCTTACATCTCCTCTCAAAGGGAAAGGGGAAGAAGTTATGCTGGAAAGGGCTCAAGGGCTGAAATAAGGACAGGGAGATCACGCAACAGTTACCATCACCAGCAAAACATAACCAGCATAGGGAGATTAGAGAAATCGATTAACTATTATTAACAAGGAAGAGAAGTGAGAAACACTCAAAACAAACTAAAAATCACCTTCATCCCACCCAGTCTCTTCTACCTCCTCCCTCTGAGTGGCAGAGGGGAACAGGGGCTAGGGGCTGTGGTCAGTCCCTGATGCTTCATCTCTGCCCCTCCTTCAGGGTCCCTCTCTGCCCCTGCTCCCCCTGGGGTCTCTCCCACGGGATGCCGTCCTTCCCCAGCTGAGCCTGTGGGAGCTGCCCACAGGCAGCAGCTCTTCAGGAACTGCTCCCACATGGCTCCGTCCCATGGAGTCCATCCATCCCCCAGGAGCAAACTGCTCCAGCACAGGTCCCCCACAGGTGGGCGGCAGCTCCCCCCAGACCTCCTGCTCCTGCGGGGGCTCCTCTCCATGGGCTGCAGCTCCAGCCCGGGACCTGCTCCTGCGGGGGCTCCTCTCCATGGGCTGCAGCTCCAGCCCGGGACCTGCTCCTGCGGGGGCTCTCCATGGGCTGCAGCCTCCTCCAGGCCACATCCACCTGCTCCACCGGGGGCTCCTCCACCCATGGGGGGGCTGCAGCGTGGAGATCTGCTCCATGTGGGACCCATGGGCTGCAGGGGGACAGCCTGCTCCACCAGGGGCCTCTCCCTGCACAGCCTGCAGGGGAACTGCTGCTGCCTGCCTGGAGCACCTCCTGCCCTTCTGCTGCACTCACCTGGGGGCTGCAGGGCTGCTTCGCACTCCTCATTCCCCCAGGTGCTGTTGTGCAGGAGTTATTTTTTTTTTCCTTTTCCCTCTCAAATCTGCTCTCAGAGGTGCAACCTACATCGTTTATTGGCTCAGCTCTGCCCAGCTGCAGGTCCCTTTGGAGCCGTCTGAAACTGGCCCTTACCTAACACAGGGCAGCTGCTGGACTCTTCTCATAAAAGCCACCCCTGCAGCTGCCGCTAACAAAACCTTGCCACATAAACCCACTACACACTCTCACATTTTAAACTATAATTTTGAATGGTAGATCTAATACTCCTGTTAACCCTATTTTAGTTGTCCACTTCCCAAGCTACTGCTAAGATTCATTTATCAAGATGAATATATACAACCACCTTTGATGAAATATATTTTTCTTATATAAAACATTTGAAGTAGTTTTTTTTTGTTTTATTTAGTTTTTGGTTGGTTGGTTGGCTGTTACCTTAATTGAATAGTGTTTGGTGATTTTACAGAAAATTAATGCATAGTGCCCAAGGGAACCTTATTGGTCAGTTATAAATGAGAAACATTTGATGTCAACTCTTTCCAATTTTGTAAAAGGTGATATTTGGGACACAAGAGATAATGCTTGTGTACCTGTACCTGTACAACAATGAAGAGTTTCAAGGTATTTTTATTCAGACATTCTATTCAGAATTGCTTCAGGACTTCAAAGTGTCTATGCCAATATATGATGTAAAAATGCTAAGAAAATGATCTATCATCATTCACTACAGCACTCAGAGTTTGAGAACATTTATTTAGTAAAATTGTGTACAGACTGTGACAGTAGCTGCTTTTGCCTTCATATACAATAACATTTGGGATAATTTATCTACTCTAGATGCAAAATACCCTTCAAAAGAATGTTTTATATCTTTATAGCAGTCCTTTCCAGTTCTGTTTGACAGAGTCCAGAATGCAGGTGGATATATGGTAAATTTAGGCAGCATGGATTGCCTTTGCCTACTCTGGATGTCCAAAAATAGAATGAACTTTTAGATCTGCCTCAACTCAGTGGCTTCAGAAAGCAAGTTTAAATACACCTTTGCAGTCTTATCATTTCTTAGGATGCCAGATATTGTCTCAGAACAAATTAGCCTTTTAACAAGTTTGATTGGTTTGGAAGCAACTTAAATAATTTGTTCTATGTATACTTTTAACCAATTTTTTAAATTATTTTATTATTATTTATTTCATTTTATTTATTTATTTATTTATTTATTTATTATTTTATAATATAATATAATTTATATTTTATTATATATATTATTATTGTTTTATTGTTATTTATTAAGCAACCAAAGGTTGCTTCAGAATGAGTGGACATGCTCTGTCTATCTTAATAAAAAGAAATGCACGTTTGTGAAAGCAACTGTGCTTGCTTCCTTGGATACATATAGGTCAAATGAAACAAACTGTTATCTTAAAACCTAATTTCATCGTAAAGAGCTCTGGTAATTCTGTCTGTTAACCATAAAAAGTTTACCAATATTTTCAGAAGGAAGACAGCTATGTCAGCCATAGAGATATATAGCTGATCTATCTCTGCTGATTTTCCAAGCAACATGAGATTACGTAAGGAATTAATACATCAGATACTTGATTGGTTACAGTCAAGATGCAAATTCAGCAAAACTCTACTTAACTATATTTAGATATTAGCCATACAAAAATAAACTGGTAGTATATTTACCACATTTATCACTGTCAATCATTAAAAATTATATCTGAGTATTTGAGGATAGCACAAATCCTACAGCAAAGGATGAGGAAATCATTACCCCATGCTAAACCTCCTTAGTCTGAAAGATCACAATTTCTCTTTACCCAAACACAAAATTAATGAATAAGAAAAAGATAAAATTCAATTTGTTCCACTTTCTTTTGGTGAAAATCAAATTGTCTTTATAATATTTTTATAGCATTACCTTCAGAACTTATATTACAATTTGTAAATTAGTAGGTTCTCTGGTACATTGTAAACGTATTCTTCTGTTCTCTTCGTAATGGAAATGAAAATGTGAGGACACTGGATTTACCTTGCTGGGCAGTGAAACTCCACTGCAGTCACTCTCTCACCACCCCTGCATACCCCCTCAGGAGAAGAGGGGAGGAAGAATGTATGCTGGAAAGAAAAGCAGAAATAAATAAAGGGTCACAGGTTGAGATAGGGATCATTTAATTACAGGGAAAAGGAAGAGAGAAAAGAACAAGCAAAAGCCATGCACAGAGAGAAAAAAAAAAAAATCTCTAATTCCCATAAATGGGCAATGTTTGGTCTCATCTTTGGAAGCAGGACCTCAATACACATAGTAGTTGTTTGAGAGGACAGATGTTTTCACAATAAGAGCCCCCAACCCTCTTTCCCCTTTCCCACCTTTCATTGCTGAGAATGACACCATATGGTATGGAATATCCCTTTGGTAGGTTTAGCTCAGCTTCTCTGATGATCTTCTCTCTCCACTTCTTAACCCCTGCTGGTTCTGGAGGTGTTTGGAGGGAGTCTTGATGCTGTGCTAGCACTGCTCATCAGTGGACAAAACACTGGTGTGATACCAATGCTGTTCTAGCTGCAAGTGCAGGGCACAGAACTGTATGGGCTACTGCAGGGAAAGTTATCTTTATCCCAGACAGACCCAGCTCAGAGGGCAATGTCAATACGCAAGTAATCCAAAGGTATTGATGCTATGTGTTCCTATTGAAACAAAACAAAACAAAATCAAAAATATTGGAAAAACTGATGACATTTTATTAAAATTATCATAATAACTTCTATCCAAATTTAGGATTTGAAATTTGACTGTTTAATGACACAGTTTTACTAGTTTTAGACATGAAATCCACAGATAGTCAGTTCTTTCATTAAAGTCCTTTCTTCTTGTTATTTGGACTATCATTGTCCAAATAAATATCAGTCCACAACAGATTGTTGGAAATTTTACTGCTAATGACTCTGTGAAAGTAATTTTTCAGTCTCATCCTACAGCACACAATTTAAAGGCTAAACTCACCCTTCTGGTAAATAGAATCATTTCCAACTGATCTGTGCTCAATTTAGTAACTCAGGTGTAGTCATGTCAGCTAACGGTAAATAGGGAGAAATTACAATGTAAGTACATAAGGCCAGTCCTCTTTAATATCTTTAATATCTTCATCGATGATCTGGACGAGGGCATCGAGTGCACCCTCAGTAAGTTCGCAGATGACACCAAGTTAGGTGCATGTGTCGATCTGCTTGAGGGTAGGAAAGCTCTGCAGGAGGATCTGGATAGGCTGCACCGATGGGCTGAGGTCAACTGCATGAAGTTCAACAAGGCCAAGTGCCAGGTCCTGCACCTGGGGCGCAATAACCCCAAGCAGAGCTACAGACTGGGAGAGGAATGGTTGGAGAGCTGCCAGGCAGAGAAGGACCTGGGAGTGATGGTGGATAGTCGGCTGAATATGAGCCAGCAGTGTGCTCAGGTGGCCAAGAAGGCCAACGGCATCCTGGCTTGTATCAGGAACAGTGTGACCAGCAGGGCTAGGGAGGTGATCGTCCCCCTGTACTCAGCTCTGGTGAGGCCGCACCTTGAGTACTGTGTTCAGTTTTGGGCCCCTTGCTACAAGAAGGACATCGAGGTGCTTGAGCGAGTGCAGAGAAGGGCGACGAAGCTGGTGAGGGGCCTGGAGAACAAGTCCTACGAGGAGTGGCTGAGGGAGCTGGGCTTGTTCAGTCTGGAGAAGAGGAGGCTCAGGGGTGACCTTATCGCTCTTTATAGGTACCTCAAGGGAGGCTGTAGCGAGGTGGGGGTTGGTCTGTTCTCCCACGTGCCTGGTGACAGGACGAGGGGGAATGGGCTTAAGTTGAGCCAGGGGAGTTTTAGGTTGGATGTTAGGAAGAACTTCTTCACTGAAAGGGTTGTGAGGCACTGGAACAGGCTGCCCAGGGAAGTGGTGGAGTCACCATCCCTGGAGGTCTTTAAAAGACGTTTAGATGTAGAGCTTAGGGAAATGGTTTAGTGGGGACTGTTAGCGTTAGGTCAGAGGTTGGACTCGATGACCTTGAGGTCTCTTCCAACCTAGAAAATTCTGTGATTCTGTGATTCTGTGATACATTCCTCATCTCTCCAATTTAAGTGGTGAGTGGAAGAATGTTTAATGGTTTGAAGACATATTTTTTTCTGCATTTCTTTGATGTTATCTTCATAACTTATATACATGATGATGTGATATAAACTTTGTGTTGTAGCTGTATGAGACTCCTGAGAGTGCCTAGTGCATTAAATTAAAAATATGGAGATAGAGAAACATATCCTATATTTCACATTGAACAGAAATACTGTAGTGTTGCCATTCACATATAGATTTTTACAGCAAGTCATTAGCAAAGTGTCTTGATTTACATTTGATGGCACATAATTGTTATCTCTATGACTGAAGTTAGAGTTTAACCTTATGGTTTAAGACCTGAAGAAAAAAAATAATCCATTATAAAGGAGGAAAAAATGGCAGAGGGAGAATATACAATATAATGTCACATTAAAAATGAGACAAATTGCAATCCAGACTACCTGATGAAATCAACCTCCAAATATTCACCAAAATTTCAAATTTAAATGTATTTAATATATTTACATTTCAAAGAAAACAACAGAGTAATTTGAAAGCAAGACAAAATATATTTCTTTAAAATTAAAGTAGTAATAGGTGTAATTTCTTTTCTGAGGGTGCTAAAATATTGATATCATGAAAATTAATATAAAAATCTATGGTGTATTTACAAACAACTAGCTTTTTTGCCACTCTCTCTTTTCTACATTTACATCAAAAACTTTCATGTAAGCTCCTAATTAACTCACTTTAAAATGTCACCTGACAGTTCACAGTTTACCCTTGATATATTGATATTCCTGTTGGATCTCACATTTTTTTATTTATTTTTTTTTTTTTAAGTAAAATTCCTTTATGATGTTAAACCTAGTAAGAGTATAATATTTTCTCTATCTTAATTTTTTTTTTTTTTTTTTTTTTTTTTTTTTTTTTACACACACATTATTACAGAATATCCTGAGTTGTAAGGGAGGGACCCAAAAGGATAATCAAGTCTAACTTCGTTCAGAGCTTCTGCTTTATTGTTTACTTTTATACAGCATTCCCAAGTGAAAGTTTTTATATTCATTGAAACATTTAAATAAAAGCATTTTTTCCCTAGGGAGCATGGCCTTCTGTTTTAACATAGTTGCTATATAACCAGCCACCCAAAATCAGCAATTTTAATATGCTTAAAAGCTGAAGACAGAGTGATATGTCACAGAGACAAGGAAGTGTTGGTTGGTACCTCTGCAGGTGGCTGGGGCCAACTTTCCTTGCATTGCATTATTTGGCAGACAATATAAGAGCAATTGGTATGCTAACTGATCTCTAAATGTGTCTTGTGACCTCTTAAGGTCTACCTCCATTCTTGCATCACTGGTACCAACAGTCACTAACTTGATTACAGTTATCAACAGTGATAAAGGTGATAAAACGGTAACTTTTTCTTCCCCCCCCCCCCTTTTTTTTTTTTATCAGTCTAATAGAGTGTTTTAATAAATTTTAATAAACAGTTGTCAAACATGCACTATAGCTCAGAATTACTTCCTGCTGTACATATGTCTGGTGGTGGTGGAAGTGGCAGTGGAGGTAGTGGTGGCAAAATCCCCACATTTCGGTAAGCTGTTGGCCTCAGGTAAATGCTATTCTGGTGATTAGCTAGATGTTAACATACTTATGTTGTAATCTTTATTGACTCTTGCTGCCAATATAACCTCACTACATACATGCTGAACAGCAACTTTTTCAGCAAGATTTTATGGTAAATACGTTCAAGGTTTCATAAACCTATGGAAAAATATAGGGAAAAGATTTTGATCATAGATGGAAAATTAGCTATAGAGGGTTAAAGTAAAGATTTATCTGTCCCAATATCCTTGGAAAATACCTGCTGATGCTTACAGAAAAAAATAAATAAATAAATAAATAAATAAATAAATAAATAAATAAATAAATAAAAGGGATAAGTATAATGAAAGAATAAGAACAAAGAAAGATCCTGTCACTTACAGTCCCTCAGGAGCTGCCTGCTGCTCCCTGATTTTGTTCTTTGCCTCATCCTTTTTGAACAGTTGTGTCTCAACACATCCTGTGGCACATAAGGTCCAGGTCTTCATCCAGTCATGAGCTTGGCTGAGTTGAGAGGGATGCTCATGAAGACTTGTCATTGTGTGGCTCACAGTAGATCTGTCTTCTAGTGAAGAGGAAACCAGGGATGGTATTGAGTGCTCCCACATAATTTGAATACACTATGCGATGCCTACCTATTTGCTTGATTCAGCTCCATAATACTGCATCTCAGCTTCTTCTGAAGGCAGATGATATTTTCTGTTATTCTGGAAATATATTTAGAACTTCAGTATTTGCACCAAATAATCTTTAATATGTTTTCTCCATGGAAGAATGAAACAAAGCTAAGATTAAATAGACATGATGCATAGAGTTCAAAAATTGATTCTCTTGTGTGCATATAACTCCTATTAAACATAAATAAATAAAAATCCAAAAACTTATGTTCCTACTAGCTTATATTTTAGAGCATTGGCTCAGTCAGGCAAGAAATATTAATCTGCAAATTTTAGGAACTAGAAGTAGCATATATTTAAAAGTAGCTTCATATCCAAAACTCCGCACTCAATGAGCTATCACTGAAAGTTCATTAGATATATGACATTGTTACAAATAGTTTTGATTCATTTGTAGAAGAGTTTCATGTTGTTTCAGATCATTTTAATACTTGGGCAGAAAAAGAAAATACATGATCTCTGAAAGCAAAGTCAGGCTTCAAGGGGAGATTACAGAGCTCCAGTTGGCATTCTTAGAGAGAAGATAAGATAAGCCAAAGCACAACTTGACTTGACACTGGCCAGTGTGGTGTCAAAAAAAAAAAAAAAAAAAAAAATATATATATATATATATATATATATATATAATATATATTTATATATATATTATATATATATATATAAATATATATATATATATATATTTTTTTTTAAAGTATGTCAACAAGAGGAGGTCTAAGGAAAACATTGGACTGATACTTGATAAAGACGGTCACCTATCAAGTAAGGAGGAGGAGAAGTCAGAGGCATTTAATCTTTTTTGAATCATTTTTCAATATTAATCCTCTGAGATCTGTCTTATCCTCTGAGTTGCAGGACCATGAGCTCTCCATTTCATGATCACCAAAATTCTAAGGGACAAGTTGTATCAGCTGAATGGTCATAAATTCATGGGGCCTGACAGGATTCACTGCAGAATACTTAGGAATACTTACTGCAGGAATTAGTGGATGTTGTAGCAAAAATTTGCTAACATTCTTTGGAGTCTGCACTAGGTGACTCTGCTTGGCAGAGGATTTGGACTCCAGAGGTCCTTTCCAATCTCAATCAATCTGTGATTCTGTGAGGTCCCTGCTGTTTGGAAGCTATGTAATATTATACCCATCTACACAAAGGGCATGAGAAAAGACAGAGGAAACTACAGACATCCTAGGGTAACCTCAGTCCCTGGAAAAGTTATGGAGAAGATTATACTGGGTGCAATTGAAAAGAATGTAAAGAACAAAGCTATTATCAGACATAATCAACATGAGTTCATGAAGGGAAACTCCTATCTTAGTAATCTGATATCCTTCTAAGATAAGGTTACCTACTTAGTGGATGTAGAGAAGACAGTAGAAGTAATTTTTCTGGATTTTAATAAGGCCTTTGATACCATCCCTTACAGCACCCTTTTGGACAAATTGTTCAAGTGTGAGATTAAAAGGTCCATTCTGCATTGGGTTATGAACAGACTCAACAGTAGAGCTCAAAGAGTCATAGTGAGAGGGGCTACATCCGACCTAAACCTCCCTGGTGCAAATTTAGCTCATCCCCTCTCATCCTGTCACCAGGCACGTGGGAGAATAGACCAACCCCCACCTCGCTACAGCCTGCTTTAATGTACCTATAGAGAGCAACAAGGTTACCCCTGAGCCTCCTCTTCACCAGACTGAACAACCCTAGCTCCCTCAGCCACTCCCTAAGACTTGTTCTCCAGGCCAGTCACCAGCTTCGTGGTCCTTCTCTGGACTCGCTCGAGCACCTCGATGTCCCTCTTCTAGCAAGGAGCCCAACCTGAACACAGTACTTGAGGTGCAGCCTCACCAGAGCCGAGTACAGGGGGACGATCACTTCCCTAGCCCTGCTGGCCACACTGCTTCTTATACAAGCCAGGATGCTGTTGGCCTGAATATGAGCACACTGCTGGCTCATATTCAGCTGACTATCAACCAATACTCCCAGGTCCTTCTCCACCAGGCAGCTTTCCAACCACTCATCTCCCAGCCTGTAGCTCTGCTTGGGATTGTTGCACCCCAGGTGCAGGACCCGGCATTTGGCCTTGTTGAACTTCATGCAGTTGGCCTCAGCCCATTGGTCCAGCCTATCTGGATCATACTGCAGAGCCTTCCTACCCTCAAGCAGATCGACACATGCACCTACCTTGGTGTCATCTGCAAACTTACTGAGGGTGCACGCAATCCCCTCATCCAGATCATCAATAAAAATATTATAGAGGACCAGCCCCGGTACCAAGCCCTGGGGGACTCCACTAGTGACTGGCCCCCAACTGGATTTAACTCCATTCACCACAACTCTTTGGGCCTGGCTATCCAGCCAGTTTTTAACCCAATGAAGTGTACGCCATTCCAAGCCACGAGCAGCCAGTTTCTTGAGGTGAATGTTGTAGGAAACAGTGTCAAAACCCTACTGAAGTCAAGGTAGACCACATCCACAGCCTTTCCCTCATCCACTAAGAACATCACTTTGTCATAGAAGGAGATCAGGTTCCTCAAGCAGCACCTGCCTTTCATAAACCCGTGCTGACTGGGCCTGATCACCTGGTTGCCCTGTAAGTGCCACGTGATGACACATATAGGCACCTGATAAAAAATGTATATAGCTTTTTGTTAAAAATTGGTTAGAATTCAAAATAATAGGTTAGAAATGAACAACATATCAAATATTTTACATTAAAATTGGAATCTTCAATGTTTAATTTAAACTGTCATGATGAATGGACTAATGGACTAGTCTTAATGGGACTATCCTATGGATGTCAATTTTCACTGCTGCTTATCTTTCCCTCTCCCAATTTAAACATTACTTACATCTACCTATTTGTAATTTATTTCCTGAAAATCAGGCATTTTGCTTTCCAGGTAGCACCACTTGTCACATTGTAGACATTTGTGGATTTTCCATTTCTTCCAAGGAGCTCTTTGACCACTGCCACTTCATCCTCACATATTCTGATATATGTGGCCCTTCAAACATGCCACGTCATAGCCTGTGACAAAATCTTCCAGGAACTACTGCAGTTGTAAAGCAACTGTTCCAGATCAGAGTGACTTCATTTATCAGGCAGTATAATTTAAATTGCAGAATCTTTAATTCAGTCAATGCACAGATCAAGAACCTCTCTCTACTCATCTATTTCTGGAAATCATTTTATGTTTAATTTGTATGCCAAGCCCTCCAACTAAAACTTTTACTTGCAGATTGGAGTTGGCTGGGATTTTCTGTGAAAGCTTTCCTTGCTGAAAATATAGATCCTGTAAAACTGAAATTGACAATGGAGAAAAGATTTGTTTGATGTCTCTTTATTCTACTGTGAATGACATTGGGGATGGGATTACCATTATTTATAGATATATATGAATTTATCAGCTGGCCAGAAGTTTAGTTTTGTTGTTTTCTATCCCTTCTACTAATACATGGCAGTGGTTTCCTGTAATACTCAGTTATTGGGAATTGCTTTCTTAAGAACTTTCAAAATGCGATCTGTGCTCTCACTTTTTCCAGTTTCTGGAACATTTAAAGAGAGAACTCAAGGAGAAGGAAAAAAAAAAAAAAAAAAAAAAAAAAAAAAAAAAAAGAGAGAGAGAGAGAGAGAAAGAAGAGAAAGAAAAGAAAAAAAAAAAAGAGAGAGAGAAGAAGTAAAACAGAAAGGGAAGGGAAGGGAAGGGAAGGGAAGGGAAGGGAAGGGAAGGGAAGGGAAGGGAAGGGAAGGGAAGGGAAGGGAAGGGAAGGGAAGGGAAGGGAAGGGAAGGGAAGGGAAGGGAAGGGAAGGGAAGGGAAGGGAAGGGAAGGGAAGGGAAGGGAAGGGAAGGGAAGGGAAGGGAAGGGAAGGGAAGGGAAGGGAAGGGAAGGGAAGGGAAGGGAAGGGAAGGGAAGGGAAGGGAAGGGTGAAATAAAATAGAAAATGAAAGGAAAAAGAAAATGAAAGAAAAAAAGAAAATGAAAGAAAAAGAAAGAAAAGGGAAGAAAAAGAATTACTTTGTTAAATTCAGAGCAAATATCTTCAGCTTGAATCAGTGACTACATAAGATGAAGTATTTTGAGAATCAAAGCTATAATGTGATATTTGACATGACTGATTCGATTTTGTAATGTGTGACGTGTGTGTGTTTGTGTATGTGTTAAAGGTCATATATATATATATATATATGGTCACCATTAGTTTTTCATGTTGGGGGCAAAGCAAGAATCAACAAAAGTACACACTACAACAACTTTTCCTCACAATCCTTCTAATAAACATTGGAAACAGATTCAGAGCATGATTTGTTCTCCCAAGCATTCCTAGATATCACTATAATATTTCTCTAAGCTTTTGCTCAATTTCCTGTCAGTGTTAGAAGACTGCAATACTGCTTAGTTTGACTGATAGGATACCCCTGATGCTAAAGTACTGTTAGACATAGCAGTGCTGAGCAAGTCGTATTTAAGGGCATGGTTTAGTGGCAGACTTGGTAGTGCTATGTTAACAGTTGAACTTCATGGTCTGAGAGGTCTGTTCCAACCAAAATTATTCTAGGATTCTTTGAAAGATAAAGCTTGGCACACTGTTTTTTCCCCCTTTTTCTTTTTTCAAGATACTTGTGTTAATCACCTTCCAGATCACTAGGAATTCACTAGACATCAAGCTAAGGCTACATGGGTAAAACACCTTCCAGTTCTGTACAGGGGTCCTCAACTTTCCGTTGAACCGTGAAATCACAACCTACAATATTTATTTATATGAGGAAGGAAAGTGGTCTAATCTCTTCAAAGTTGTGCTCATTCTTTTTTAATCTCTCACAACATCCATCACTACACAGCTATTCTATGTAAAGTTGAACTGCTTCAAAAAAAGAAACCAAAAGTATCTATAAATACAGTCCAGAAAAGTCTTTTTAGATGTAGTTTGGGCTCTCTTCCAGAAAGTGGGAGCAAGAGATACAAAAGTTTTCAGGCAGAAGAGGGAATGAATTCTAAGTCAACAGTTAAGCCCTGAAAGTTATGCTATAAAAAACATTCAAACTTCAGTCATTTGGTGCATTATTATTCAGTGGAAAGATTCACAGCCTCAGACATTCCAGACAAGTTTCTAAACACAGACTGCTTAGAGGGCATTGGTTTAACCTAACAGGCACCTCAGCACCACACAGCCATTCATTCACTCCCCCACAGTGGGATAGGGGAGAGAATCAGAAAAAAAAAGGTAAAACACATGTGTTGAGATAAAGACTGTTTAGTAGGGCAGAAGAGGAAGGGAAGGAGGAGGAGGAGGAGGAGGAGGAGGAGAAGAAGAAGAAGAAGAAGAAGAAGAAGAAGAACAACAACAACAACAACAACAACAACAACAACAACAACAACGAGAGTAATTTATGCGAAATATGTGATGCACAATGCAATTGTTCAACTACGGGCCAATGCCCAGCCAGTCGTAAAGCACTGGCAACCTCTGCCCCATCAAACTGATGTTGTATGTTATGGAATATCCCTTTGGCCAATATGGGCCAGCTGACCTGGCTGTGGCCCCTCCCAACTCCTTGTGCCCCCCAGCTTCTTCACTGGCAGAGCAGTGTGAGAAGCCAAAAAGTCCTTGGTTATGTGTGAGCACTGCTCTGCAACAAATAAAACATCATCTTGTTTTCATCATTGTTCTTATCCTATATCCAAAACACAACACCATACCAACTAATAGAAGAACAATTGACTCTATTCCAGATGAAACCAGGGCACACAATTTTTTGGTTGTGATGTTATGATTGTCTACAGAGAAAGGTTAAATGTCCTCAGAAAACCTGACACAACAAAATCACAGGCATGAAAAGATGTATCATTTTCAAGTTAGCATTGAACAGAAAATAAAATTGAAACAAAATACAATAAATAACAGATATATACATAGATTTTTGCTATTTTCCATCTCTTTTTTGATAAACCTCATCTTTCAAATCCTCTTGAATTTTTGTAAACCACATTCATTAACTGACAATATTAATTCATTTGAAGATCATAATTTTCAATTAAAGATGCTTCTTTATTTCTCTCTGCTGTCTATAGTAGATTCAAGCTAAACAAGTGCAGTTATATTCAGATTTTATAGTTCAGTATTATCATTGCATAAGTGTTGTATTGCATAATAGAATGTGCAACAAATAGTGCAACAAATGTACTAGGTAATAGAAAAGTCTTACTTGTGAACTGTCATCTTGGAGAAAAAGCTCTAACACTAGCAGATAACTGCAGATATTTATACATGCTACACTTCAATAAATAAGTGATGGTTTCTAGTATCTTGGGTACTTCTTTGAATCCATAAGTTATGGGGGTGAAATAAAATTTCGCTTTTACTGCCTATGAGACATAAAATTCTGATTGTGGAGGACAGATATGTTACTGGTGTAGAATACAAAGTGATCTACATATAGATATTCTGTTCCATAGGATAGGATGACCTAGTGATCTACCATTAGCTTTTGTTTGTTTGTTTGTTTGTTTATTTATTTACTTTTAATCAAAGGTTGCTTCTTAATTAATGTAATAAGAACATCTATCTGGTGACTTTAAGATTGGTTGATATTACTATATCATTCATTATGCAATTCCAGAATTTTCAGATGCGTTGAGAGGCATTTGAGTGAGCAAGTTTTGGGCTTCTCAGAGCTTAAGACTCCTTTAAATTAAATAACGGCCAGATTATCAAAGATTTTTAAGTACCACTGGAATGGTATCTGAATCCCACTAATCCCATTCAAACCAGGAGTAGTTATAGTTGTACAAATCTTTGAGGATGTGGACCTAAGCACGGCAGAGCTAAATGGAAGTAACTGCATTTAACACATACTGCATTGTATGAATAATTCCCCTGAACAAGTTGAACTATTTGTTGATATATATAAAGTGTTACTTTATTTGAATAATAGTATTGTAATCCAAACTATTTTGATTTCACCCTATTATCTACTGCAATGAAAAGCACACACACTGAAATGCTGTAAGAATAGTTACAGCTGCAGTATCATTGAGTTATATACAATATAAATCGATTTTACAGGATTAAAATTAATGCAAATAGAGGTCCTCTCACTCTCTTTTGTAGGCTTCATAAAACAAATATCAAGAACAGAATTATATTAAATCATGTACTGAAAACATGAAAATTTTATAAGAGCTGTTCTGAGACTAAATATACGTATTTTTTTCCTATTTTCCACATACTATATTTATTTTCTTTTCATATGTCTGCACTATCTTAAAATATCAAATGTACTTGGCCCAGTCTCAATTTATGTTAAAAAAAAATAAAAAATAAAAAAATAAAATAAAATAAAATAAAATAAATAAAATAAAATAAAATAAAATAAAATAAAATAAAATAAAATAAAATAAAATAAAATAAAATAAAATAAAATAAAATAAAATAAAATAAAATAAAAGGGTGAAACAAGTATAAAATATATTAAACCCTTTTCCTACTACAGGTAACAGCAACTCATCCCAATGCCTTGCTTTTCATTCCATTGTAATGCTTCATAGCAAACATCTATTAAAGCTCAAAGTGAACCATAACTTTACAGGAACATTTTACAGTTGCTCACTTTTCTTTGTCTAGACAGACAAAAGCCTTTGAAAGTGATCCAATAACTAAATCATTTTTATAAGGTATGCATGCCATATATACGTTACATCTTTTTGAAAGATATAAAAAAAAATTAAAGTCAATTAGTAACCCCAATAATTTTTCATTAATCTTTAGCATGTCATAAACCCAGATCTGACAGCTGTGCAATGAAACTATCTTTCTCTAGATCTATAATGAATGATTAAATCAAATAAAATATTGCATAGAAAATAAAAAGTCACTTAAATTACTATAAGCAGTTATTTATTATATAAATAAAATGTATTTGTATGCATGTAAACAGTTAAATGAAGTACCCAGGGCTTTGCAATGCTATTTAGCAACACTTTGTGTTGCAAACTTACACACATTCAGAATTTTTAAAACAATTATTGACAAAATGCAACATAATGAATAAAACGGAAGACACAGAAGATGTTATTTTATATTTAATGTGCTGGTAGACCAATACTGAAAGATACTGTTCATCCCTTAAATATTACACGTAATATCATGACTGCAAATGGAATAGCAGTTACATTTTCTTTCTTCCAGTTTAGTTTCACATTTCCTCTCTCATTGAGGTTGCCTTCTGGAAACAGCTTTTTGAAACACAACGGACATAATGTAAGGAAAAAATAATAATAATAATAATAGCCACAAGCCACAAGCAGCCAGTTTCTTGAGGTGAATGTTGTGTACAGGGGGACAATCACTTCCCTAGCCCTGCTGGCCACACTGCTTCTTATACAAGCCAGGATGCTGTTGGCCTGAATATGAGCACACTGCTGGCTCATATTCAGCTGACTATCAACCAATACTCCCAGGTCCTTCTCCACCAGGCAGCTTTCCAACCACTCATCTCCCAGCCTGTAGCTCTGCTTGGGATTGTTGCACCCCAGGTGCAGGACCCGGCATTTGGCCTTGTTGAACTTCATGCAGTTGGCCTCAGCCCATTGGTCCAGCCTATCTGGATCATACTGCAGAGCCTTCCTACCCTCAAGCAGATCGACACATGCACCTACCTTGGTGTCATCTGCAAACTTACTGAGGGTGCACGCAATCCCCTCATCCAGATCATCAATAAAAATATTATAGAGGACCAGCCCCGGTACCAAGCCCTGGGGGACTCCACTAGTGACTGGCCCCCAACTGGATTTAACTCCATTCACCACAACTCTTTGGGCCTGGCTATCCAGCCAGTTTTTAACCCAATGAAGTGTACGCCATTCCAAGCCACGAGCAGCCAGTTTCTTGAGGTGAATGTTGTAGGAAACAGTGTCAAAACCCTACTGAAGTCAAGGTAGACCACATCCACAGCCTTTCCCTCATCCACTAAGAACATCACTTTGTCATAGAAGGAGATCAGGTTCCTCAAGCAGCACCTGCCTTTCATAAACCCGTGCTGACTGGGCCTGATCACCTGGTTGCCCTGTAAGTGCTGCGTGATGACACTCAAGATAATCAGCTCCATGAGCTTCCCTGGCACTGAGGTCAAACTAACAGGCCTATAGTTCCCCCCGGTCTACCCTCTGGCCCTTCTTGTAGATGGGTGTCATGTTTGCTAGCTGCCAGTTGACTGGGACCTCTCCTGATAACCAGGACTGCCGATAAATGATGGATAGTGGCTTGGCTAGCTCCTCCTCCAGTTCTGTCAGTACCCTCAGGTGGATCCTATCTGGCCCAATCAACTTGCATACATCCAAGTGCTGTAGCAGGTCACCAACCATTCCCTCAGGGATTATTTCCTCAGGAATTATTCCTCAGGAGGGCCACATTCTGCTCCTCATCCCCTTGTACCATCTCTGGGTACTGGGTATCCAGAGAACAACTGGTTTTGTCTCTAAAGACTGAAGCAAAGAAGGCATTAAGCACCTCAGCCTTTTCCTCATCTCAGTAGTATGTAACCACACGGGACATGATCCCCAATCCTGAGAGGATCATCTATTCCCATATAGCCAAAGGGTTCTTTTTTGCCTGAGTAGTATGTACCACATGGGAGATGATCCCGAATCCTGGGAGGATTAAGATGTAGACTTCTGGGTGGCCGAAGAATCAAAATAGGTGTTGGTACAGGATCGGGTCTCCTCCTCTGATGGGGTCGAAGAATGTGGTGTTTAGGTTTCGGTCGGTCAGTAGTATTGTGATGCAAGGGGCGAAGACAGGGAGTGATAGGAGGAGTAGGATGGCAGTGATTAGGATGGATCAGATGAAAAGTGGGGTTTGGTATTGTGCAAGTGCAGGGGGTTTATGCTGATGGCTGTGGTGATGAACTTAATGGCTCCAAGGATGGAGGAAACACCGGCTAAATGGAGCAAGAAGATAGCTAGGTCTACTGAGGCTCCAGCGTGGGCCAGGTTACCCGCTAGAGGTGGGTACACGGTTCAGCCTGTACCAGTGCCAGCCTCTATGGTAGATGAGGCGAGCACTAGAAGGAATGATGGAGGGAGAAGTCAGAAGCTTATATTGTTTATTCATGGGAATGCCATGTCGGGCGTGCCAATCATTAGGGGGACTGAGGGGGGGACCTCAAAATTTCCTCACTAAGTTTCCCTCCGCATCCAGTAAAGGACGGAGATTCTCCTTAGTCCTCCATTTTGTGTTGATGTATTTATAAAAACATATTTTGTTGTCTTTAATGGCAGTAGACAGATTGAGCTCCAGATGAGCTTTGGCCTTCCTAATTTTGTCCCTGCACAGCCTCACTACATCCTTATAGTCCTCCCGAGTGGCCCGCCCTCTTTTCCAAATATTATAAACCCTCTTTTTTCTCCTAAACTCAAGCCACAATTCTCTGTTCAGCCAGGCTGGTCTTCTTCCATGCCGGCTCACCTTTGGGCACGTGGGGACAGACCGTTCCTGCTCCATTAAGATTTCCTTGTTGAAGAGTGCCCAGCCTTCCTGGATTCCTCTGCCCTTCAGAACCACCTCCCAAGGGATTCTGCCAACCAGTGTCCTGAACAGCTCAAAGTCAGCTCTCCAGAAGTCCAATAGGGTGGTTTTACTGATCCCCCTCCTGACTTCGCCAAGAATAGAGAACTCTACCATTTCATGGTCACTCTGCCCATGACCATGTCACAGCTTCCGACCACCTTCTACCATCTCCCACCAGTCCTTCTCTGTTTGTGAAGAGAAGTTCTAGCAGGGCACCTCCCCTGGTAGACTCATCAACCAGCTGCGTCAGGAAGCTATCTTCCACACTCTCCAGAAACCTCCTAGACTGCTTTCTCTGGGCTGTGTTGTGCTTCCAGAATATGTCTGGGAATTTGAAGTCCCCCTCAAAAACAAGCACTGATGATTTCTCAACTTCTGCCAGCTGCCTGTAGAACTCCTCATCCGTCTCCTCATCCTGGTTTGGTGGTCTAAAACAGACCCCCACCAGGATGCTTGCCTTGTTGGCCTTCCCGTTGATCCTAACCCATAGGGACTCAACCTTATCATTCCCAGCCTCAAGTTCCACGACATCAAAACTCTCTGATATAGAGAGCCACACCACCACCCCTTCCATGCTGCCTGTCCCTTCTAAAGAGCCTATAGCCAGACATTACAACACTCCAGTCATGTGAGTGGTCCCACCATGCTTTCGTGATGGCAACCAAGTCGTTGCCTGCCTGCTGCGTGATGGCTTCCAGCTCCTCCTGTTTGTTACCCATGCTGCATGCATTAGTGTAGATGCACTTCTCTTTTCCACTGCCTTCTCTCCCAGTCTTGCCATTGTTCCCCTGGTACAGCTCCAACAAGCTTTGTTTCAGCCCCATCACCCTTCTTACCTAGTTTAAAGCTCTCTCAATGAGCCCTGCCAGCTCCTGGGCTAGGATCCGTTTTCCCCTTAGAGATAGGTGGGACTCATCTGCGGCTATCAAGCCAGGTGCCAAGTGTCTCATTGTCAAAAAAAAATAAAAAATTTCTGTGTTGGCACCAGCCTCTGAGCCTCTGAGCCTATCTTCTCTGTACCCCTCCCTGCCACCGTAGGGATAGACGAAAACACCACCTGTACTCCCGCTCCATCCACTAACTGTCCCAGTCCCCTAAAGTCCTGTTTGATAGCCTTCAGGCTTCTCTCTTCAATGTCATCACTGCCAGCCTGGACTATCAAAAGAGGATAATAGTCAGAGGGGCGTACCAGGTTGGGAAGCTTCCTGGCAACATCCCTGACCCTGGCCCCAGGGAGGCAGCAGACTTCCCTATGGGTAGGGTCAGGCCGACAAATAGGGCCCTCTGTTCCCCTGAGAAGGGAGTTGCCTACAACGATTACCCTTCTATCTTTCCTGGTGGAGGCAGTCCTGAGGTGTGGAGTCGACTTCCTCGCCCTAGGCATCCTCCTGGATAGGCTTCCTACCTCAACCTCACCCACCGGTCTCAAGCTCCAGGGCCTCAAATCTGTTGTGTAAGGGCACCTGGGAAGGTGGGGCTGGTAGGGTCAGTAGTGGGGGGTGTTGCTTGCGAGGTCAAGCAGGGACCTGTCTCCATTCCTCCTCAACTCCTAGGTCCCCTCCCTCTGCCCGACTGTGACAGGGCAGGGGGTCCACCCCCATTTGGGGTGTCTCACCCTGGTACCTGTCCTTCAGGTCCTGCAGAGAGTTGTTCCACCAGTTCTCCTGCTCACACTCCCTGATATCCCTCAACCTCTCCACCTCCTCCTTGAGTTCTGCCACCAGGCTGACCAGGCCATCCACCTGCTCGCACCTCACACACACAATGTCTCTGCCACCCTCAGAGGGCAGCAACAGGCTCAGGCACTCCCAGACTATTTCCATTGTCTAAAATGTGATTTACATCTTTGCAGCTATACAGTAACTGTCCTGTCCTTACTTCATATCTCTGTGTTGTATGTTGTATATCACAGGGAGTCAGAACTTGAAAAGAAATAAGACTCTGACCAGTGCACCTAGAAGAAATAGGCTAGATTTTTGTTTTGTTTTGTTTTTGTTTATGTTGTTTTTTGGAAAGTTTGAAACAATTATGCAGACTAAATATGCTTTCTACACCTTTATTTTAATTCACATTTTACCAACATATTTGCTTTCCATGAGTTTTCTAATTAATTCTTTGTTTCCCTCCCCAACACCAAGGAAGGAAATGCCTTGATGTTTGATCTTGTTCTGGCCTCCATGCTATTCCAAACCTCTTCTATCAACTTCTTCAGGCACAGACTGTCTAGGACCTGTGCTAGTACAGGGCCAATTGCAATGAGGATATCATTCTGTTTGGAGCTTGGGCATTACTATAATAGACATGCTTAAAAAAGACATCCTCAGATTGTCTCGTACCTAACCTAAGAATGTTCAGCTCTTCTGTTGATAGATTCTTGATCTGAAAAACATGCAGGAACATGATTTTCAGCTAGTGTTTCAAATGAGATCATTAAGAAATACTGAAACCTAAAAGTAGCAAAATCACTTACCAATGCTAAGATTTTTGTCATTATGTACAGAATTACTTTGGCAATTGCTCACCAAATGCTAACTCACAGCCTTGTGATTTTCACTTCTGTGTTCTCTGATCTTTACAAAACATTCCTATCATTCAGACTTAATGACCTTCAAATTCTTCTGAGGCCTTCCTGATTCTCTTAGTTTTTGTTTGTTTGTTTTTTATTTTGTTTTGTTTTCCACAATAAGCTGGGGTTTCCAGGTCCAGAGACAATATTCTGTCTCTTAGTATAGTTGAAGAAATATTTATTGTGGTTACAGCACTACAGCCACAATTTTGAAGCACTGTTTTTTTTTTTTTTCTTGTTTTTTTTTTTTTTTTTTTTTTCCTTTGTGCTGCTTAGTAGCTGATGAATAATATACTCCATTGCACCATTGGCAGATCATAAAATGTACACTTTTTTTTTTGTCTTCCTTAATATAAGGACTTCAGAAGAGAGATGACACTTCAGCTATTAAAGTTAATAAATGATTATAGATCTTTCTGAAATATAAAGTGAATGAACTCTGTTCTATTTCATAAATTCTGATTCATTGGTATGAAATGGAAAACCATGAGAATTTTCCTTCAATACCTTATACATGCATTTTTCAATATAACAGTAATTGTCCAAAATAAGTCTTTCCAGCTAGTGCTAGTTCTTTGGAACAGATAAGCAGTTCAGTGTCATAGAACTGCCAATAATATTTTTAAACAAAATTTAATATTTTAACAAAAAATATTTTATTATAGTAGTATTACACTTCTATATGTAAAAGTATGAGAGAAAGACAGAATAGACCAATGAAGACATCTTGACCTAAGTATCCCCTGAATTTTTATTTGTTTATTCAGTTCACTTACCTTGGCATTTAATTTATTTTTATTAGCTTAAATAAATACATTTTTTTTTCTTCTATATTTTTATAGTTTTTTATTTTAAAAATATCTTTTTTTTTAAAGATATTTTGAAAAAAAACTGTTGATACATCATGATTTTTTGGCAGCAACTATTGTTTATGAGTTCAAACAACTATTGTTCATGAGTTCAAACAACTACTTAATATCCTAATAAAAATCTTGAAAGACAACTGAGTGCAAATCAACAGATATATATCATGATGTTAAGAATTCCTTCAGGTAGATGCATGTGGAGTCTTAAGATATTTCTCTGTACATACTTTTATGCTACTAGAAGTTTTGGATACAATATTCTTTGTAAAAAAAAAAAATGAAAACTAAAATTTTAACAGATGACTTTTTGACTTTTTAATATTTTAATGAAATATCTTTCTTGCATACTTTCATTTTAGGTAATATTTAGAGTTCTATAAGTCTCCACCAAAAATAAAAATAATAAAATAATAAATTAAAAAAAAATACCCTGTGTAATTATGAAGTTTGTTTCCATAAATCTGATTCTGAATTGATTTTGTAAATGTTGTCTTCAGCTATTTATCCAGGTGCCTACTATATGTACGTGAGATACTTTCAGGTAATAGATATACTGGAATATTGGGAGAAAAGGTTTGATATAGACATGTATTATGAATGATGACTGATGACTAGTCCAGTCTCAGAGAGGTCACTTAAAATAAAATAAATAAAATAAAATAAAATAAAATAAAATAAAATAAAATAAAATAAAATAAAATAAAATAAAATAAAATAAAATAAAATAAAATAAAATAAAATAAAATAAAATAAAATAATTAATAATTAATAAACATAACACAGAACATAAAACTATGCATTTCTGCAAATAACACTGTATTATCTGTAATAACTATATGCATTGTTTGAATATATAACAAAAATAACCATAAATTGCAATGTTTAAAAGGTGAGATCCCTTCCCTTCCCTTCCCTTCCCTTCCCTTCCCTTCCCTTCCCTTCCCTTCCCTTCCCTTCCCTTCCCTTCCCTTCCCTTCCCTTCCCTTCCCTTCCCTTCCCTTCCCTTCCCTTCCCTTCCCTTCCCTTCCCTTCCCTTCCCTTCCCTTCCCTTCCCTTCCCTTCCCTTCCCTTCCCTTCCCTTCCCTTCCCTTCCCTTCCCTTCCCTTCCCTACCCTTCCTTGTACAATGGGCACAAAATGGAACACAGGAGGTTCCCTCTGATGCCAGCAAACACTTATGTCCTGTGGGGGTGATGGAGCACTGGAGCACTGGCAGGAGCACAGAGAGATTGTGGAGTCTTCTCCTTGGAGGTCTTCAAAAACTGCCTGGTCATGGGCCTTAGCAACCCGTTCTGGGTAACCCTGCTTGAGCATAGGGTTGAACCAGATGAGGTCCCTTCCAACCTTAACTGTTCTATGATTCTGTGTCTTCAAATTTATACATGGATAAATTTCCAGAAGAACCTTTAATTCAATTTCCAGTGAAGCAGAAATGTTCAGAATGACTTAATGAAAAATATGCAAAATAAAATTAAATATATATATATATATAAAGCCCCATATGATACTATTTTTATTTACATGATAGAAATTCCACAGATGGAGCACACTACAGAAAACCTTATTAACATATTTGGAGTTTGTATTGCCATGAAACACTTAAGCTATACACAATTTATCTGCTGCCAATACACGAAGAAGAAAAATTGATACATATTTCTGCAGCTTAGAATAACTACTGCAAAAAGGCATACTTCCTGTCATCCTAGAAACAAAAGTAATTTAAAATTCCCTAAAACTGAAAACTGCTGAAATACAATATACAATCAATCAGAAAGGTTCTTACAGTAAGCATGAAACGTTCTTTGGTAAGATTACAACTGTACTCCCTGCAAAATCATCTGAGCATATTTTCCAACTAAGGCAATATTTTTTGTCGATGATGTACCTTACACTGTCTACTTAGATTGTCTTTCTCTCAAGCGTGTTCCAATTTAGAGTAAAACTGAACTTTATTAGGTACTCTGGGAAGGGGCAAGGGAGTGCAATAGAAAACCATCCTTAGTAGTTTTGCTTTTTCTTATATATTCCAGAACAGCCTGCTGCTCTACAAAACTGACCATAATGCTTAGCAGAAATGTTCCAACAAACCTCATAATTACTTAATGAATACAACATACAATATCTATAACCTTAATTAATTTGAAACTGAAACAGAAATCTGCTAGTGAAATTAAAGTGAATGACATCATACATCCCCCATAATTTGCATTAAACTGTCTATGACTTCATCTTTGAATGTAACAAGCAAACCTGCTGTCGTGGTTCCGCTCGAGTGGGCAGCCGAGCTCCACCACAGCCACTCTCTCACTCCCCCTCCTCAAAGAGGAATGGGGAGAAAATATGTGAAAAGGGGCTCAAGGGTTGAGATAAGGATGAGAAAATCACGCAATAATTATTGTAACGGGCAAAACAGACTCGGCATAAGGAGATTGTAAGATTTATTGCCTATTACTAACAAGTGAGAGAAGTGAGAAAACAAAAGAAAAAGCAAACCAAAAGCACCTTCCCCCCCCATCCACTCACTTCCACCTCCTCCCCCCGAGCGGTGCAGGGGAACGGGGGAATGGGGGTTATGGTCAGTCTACAGCACTTCTCTGCCGCTCCTTCTTGGTCACTCTCGTCCCCTGTGCTGTGGGGTCCCACCCACGGGATGCAGTCCTTGATGAACTGATCCGGCGTGGGCTTCCCACAGGCAGCAGCTCTTCCAGAACTGCTCCAGATATGGGTCCATACCACGGGGTCCATCCCTCAGGAGAAAACTGCTCCAACCTGGCTCCCCCACGGGCAGCAGCTCCTGCCGGGTCACCTGCTCCTGCGTGGGCTCCTCTCCACAGGCTACAGGTCCGGCCTGGAATCTGCTCCAGCAGGGGTCTTCCACAGGCCGCAGCCTCCGTCGGTGCAGGGCCACCTGCTCCAGCGTGGTCTCCTCCACGTGCTGCAGCATGGAACCCTGCTCCACCGTGGTACTCCATGGGCTGCAGGGGGACATCCTGCTTCACCATGGTCCTCACCACAGGCCACAGGGGACTTCTGCTCCGGCGCCTGGAGCACCTCTCCCCCTCCCTCTACACTGACCTTGGCACCTGCAAGGCTGTTCTCTCACTCCCAGCTGCTCTCTGGCGCAGCGTTTTTTCCCTGTCTTAAATATGCTCTCACAGAGGCGCAAAACAACATCGCTTATTGGCTCAGATCTGGAAAACACTGGCGCCCTTCCCAAACATGGGGCAGCTTCTAGATCCTTCTCACAGAAACCACCCCTATGGCTCCCTGCTACCAAAACCTTGCCACGTAAACCCACTACATCTGCAAATTGAAAAAGAAAAAAAAAAAAAAAAAATCTGGTCATGTCACACATTCAGTAGTGTCTCTGTGTCAGATGGGAAAAAAATCCTATTCTTGCTGATAGGGATAGAAATCACTAAACTCTGCTGTACTGAAATTCCCTTCTATATGAAAATTTAATAAATAAGTTGTCTTTTATTAACTTTTCCTCCTTTAAACTTCCTACATGATTTAGTCTAATGCACAAAATGATGGAGTATGAAATACAGAATCTTAGTTTTTCTAAGTTAAAGCAGAGGTAATTTTATTTTTCATACCTCTTCAATTAAATTCTCAGAGCTTTAGAACAAAACTCGGTGTAATGCATGTCATCTGAATGGAACAAATGCCATCTATTTGTCAAGGTAGTGACTTACATTGGCCACTCCAAGCCAAGAGCAGGATATGGAATGAAGTGGACAAAATATGTGGCACTAGGAGCTAATTTTCAGTATTTCATAAATTTTACTTTACAGACTACATGAAGCCTGTCATTTGATAAGCTCTTCTCCCTCATGTGCAGAAGCTGTATCTCTTAATATACACAGTTTTTTTTGCAAAATAAGTATTTCTCATTCGATCCCTGTATGTTGAGGGCACCACGTTTTTTTAGTGAGTGACATCAATAGGTCCCAACTGAGCAGAATATTCTTTCCTTTAAGTTCAAGCCATTAATATGTACCAGTTAGCAGATGATACATCCAAAAGCAGTTTTATGAGATATTTTTCATTCAACAGTTTTGTCTCTGATCATAGAAAAAAAAAAAAAAAAAAAAAAAAAAAAAGGCTTTTTAAGCAAGAGATCAGACAAACATATTTACAGTTTTGTCAATGCTACAACATGGCATTGCTAACTCTTTTTTACACTGAACACATGATTATATTGATCACTCTGCAATCAGAAAAGCTACTAGGGAGGAGGCTTTTGAACATAGGCTTTTGAATTCCCTTTTTTCAAATATCTACATGGTCATCAAAAGAGAATTTAAACATAATGGAAAGCAATTTTAAGGCTCAAAAATAGTCAAGGAGACTAGAATTTTTCTTTAAGATATTTTGTTTCATCATGAAAGATATTTAAGGTATTTATTTCTGGAAGTGATACTTCTTTATACACAGTATTTCTATTTCAAAACTTGTGACTGGCACCAATGATGCATGCTTCTCAGTGACTTTTTGTTATGATCAAGTGGAGGGGATAAGGCAGAACACAGTTTATCACTCCCAAAGTCCATCCCCAGCACTGTCAACAGGCAGTAGCAAGTGCATTAGAGAAATATTGAAGGTGGACTATAATGGACCCTGCTGTGAGATGAAAAAAAAGATTAAACATAGACTACAAATTATTTCACGTTTCCCTCATGCATCTCATAACTTTTCCTTTAAATATATATATTATATATATATTATATATATTATATATATATATTATATTTATATATATATATATTATATATTTTTATATTTATATAAATATATTTTATATATATATTATATATATTATAATGTATTTTATATGTTTATATAATGTATATATATACTACATATATAAATATTAAAGTGTTTATATTTTCATGTGAAAATTATAATCCTTTCATCCTTGGCCTAAAAGGAAAGGCATTCTGTGGACTGAAGTGGACAGGGATGTTCTCTTTCACCTGCAAGGGGACATTCCCACAGGTCCTGAGCAAGAACAGCAGGACAAGTTAAGCAGTGGTAGCTGGAGTCGGACAAGAGTCCAGAACAACAGACAGCCCACAGCGATGAGGCAGCTCTAGGCAGGAAGTCAAATCAGAAAGGGAAGTTCAGGATTTGGCTCAATAATGGGAGCGAGCATCAGCCAGCAACCACAGGGTCCCACCAGGCAAGCACCTAAAAAGGCAAGCACAAAGCAAGGCCGAGGATCCATGGTCAGGGTGAGGGTCAGATTTTGCAAAGGCTTCCTCCAGGTCTTTCTCACACAACAATTTGTAAATGTACAGAACAAATGTAAAATAGTGTGAACAAAGGCACCAAGGGGCAAGTACTTTCAGGTAAATTACGGGTTCTACTTCTCCCTCAGGACATAAAAATTACTAGCTCTTTCTGGACAAAGCTGAATTAGAATAGTAAAGGATTTTGCTACTTCAAAATATACTTTTCTTCCTGTTTCACAATAAAATGATTTGGGGTGTGGGAGGCATGACAATATTAGGTGCCCTTTATGTTTTTCAGGTTGGTTAATTAAGCTGAGGTATACAGAATTATCCATCTCTTTGTTTTCTCAGTGGTCAGCAGTATTAAGTTTTTCTAAAGTTCTGTTATTTGCTAACTCTGGCAGAGAATCCACATGGCTACCATTACAGATCCTCTTAGCCACATAATAATTGATTAAAACTTTACAACAATTTGTATATTCTCTATTAGCAACAACAATAATTGTGACTAAGGATGATTAAATAAAGAAAAAATTAATATCTGTGTTAGTGGAATAACTTGCACTGACACAGAATCTTAATCAATTCTATGTTTATGAATCTTTTCAGTTCAAGGATTTGAACTGAAGTATTTGAAATTACTAAAACCAAAACAAAATAACAATTTTTTTTTGAAATTTCAGAAAAGTTGAACTGTATATCCAGAACCTTTGTAATGGCATTTCAGCAAATGCTCAACCCACCCAACCAGCCTCTGAAAAAGAGTTGCCACTGTCCCCCATCCCACCTTCTCCCCCCAAAACCCTTGCAATGCCTTTTAGAAAGATATGGTATCCCAAAACTGCATTCTGGAGTTCTGAAGAAAACTCCAGATTTACTACAGTTTTTCCTAGGAACAGCAGGAAAGCTCCAGACACTACCACCAAATTTAAGGAAAGTGATTTAGGAAGTGCTTTGTGTTTTGTTGTTGGCTGTGGTAGGTTGGTTGGTGTTTGGTTGGTTTGGAGATTTGGATTTGTTAATATTTATTTATTTATTTTTAATCAAAGATCTTTTAAGCACTACAGATGGTTACAGGATTCTCCATAATTTAAAAAGTACAGAAGAATTCACCCTGTAAAGATTTTTCTATTTCTAGGCCAAAGGTATATTAATTATCAGCTACTTAGAGCTGCTGGACTTTAGCTAAGGCTTCAATGGAATGGTAATATTGATTCAAAACTTATAATAATACTGATAGATTAGGTAATTCTAGGTATTTTGGCTTGAAGATATAATTGCAATTAGTATGCTTAGAGCATGAACACAGTTTATAATCTTATTTTTATTATATTTTGATTTGTAAACTATTGCCAGTTAAAAAGAAATAAATATAGAGTTGTGGTTTATCCCAGGCAGCAGCTAAGCACCACACAGCCATTTGCTCACACACACACACACTGAATGTGGGAGAGAATCAAAAAAAAAAAAAAAAAAAAAAGAAAGAAAAAGTGAAAGCTTCTGGATTGAGATAAAGACAGTATATTAGGACAGAAAAGAAAATACAGGAAAATAATAATAATAATGATAGGAGTACTACTACTAATAATGGGCACAAAACAAGTGATGCACAATGCAATTGCTCACCACCTGCTGACCAGCCTATCCCTGAACAGCAGTCCCTCCCCATGGCCAACCACCACACAATAATCATTCAGAATGCCATCATATGGTATGGGATATCCCTTTGGCCAGTTGGAGTCAGCTGTCCTGATTCTGTCCCCTCCCAGCTCCTGCTGCATGCCCAGCCTGCCCGCTTGCAGGACAGAATGAGAAGCTGAAAAGTCCTTGGCTTAGTGTAAGCACTGCTCTGCAGCCAGCCAAACATCAGCATGTTATCAACATTGTTCTCATTCTAAATCCCAAACACAGAACCCTACTAACTACGAGGAGGAAAATTAACTCTATACTAGCTGAAACAAGGACAAGAGTTAATAATGCTTATTGTCAGAAAAAGACTACCTGAGGTTCATAGTTTTATTAATTCTAAAGCAGACCTCTGAATCAATTTGATTGACCTTATATACTCTACTATCCAGGAAACTAGCTTGTGCCTTCTTTCCACTCAAGTGAAAAGTGACAGCCTCCATATAAACCAAAATGTTATCTTCATTCCTTCTGAATGTGAAAATACCAATGTTTCATATATGAATTTTGTACAAATATTATTGTACAAACATTTTGAATCAAAGTGATAAGTCTTGATTAGGAAATGGTGTTAATATACAGAGAAAATGGAGCAACAAGACAGAGCATAGTGTTTACAAAAAGCACATAGTGTGCATGAAAGCAGGAAAGTGCTATAAATAACCTTTTACTTCAAATTCTCTTTTATTAACCTGGAGAGAAAATGCAGTCATTTATAAGCAGAACAATTACTAACTTTTGGCACTTTCTTTACAAAATAAGCATTGAAATCCCTGAAGAGATTTTCTGCTAGCAAACAGTACTCCATCTGTGTAAGCAAACAAATAGAGCTTGGGAGTCTAGCATATAATTTTAAAAGCAAACAAACAAACAAACAAACAAAAACTATAAGTTCACACTCAGAGAGTGAACTATGAAAATGCATTTGTAAATCATAAGAAAAAGATGCAAAGAGAAATGTAAATCCTGTTATTATGAATTCTTTGTTCGTATACATTATTCCTAATTTCTAATACTGTTTACAACCTGTTAGTTAATGTACAGGTGCCATGATCAAGAGCAATGATCACTATCCAGGATGTTCCAAGTGGTACGCACCACAAGGTACATATGCCCAGCAGATTTATGACTGCAGACAGTGGTTTTCTTCAATTCCAGTTTGGCTTGCTTAGGTTATTCTGAATAATTTAAATCCGTATTCATGTATTTGCTTGATTAAGAAAAGCAGCCCATAAATTAGTTTTATCACACATGCCATATTTTCCATTATGTCCCTTTTTTTCCTTCCTTTTTTTCTTTCTTCCTTTTTCTTTTCCTTTTTTCTTTTTTCTTTTTTCTTTTTTCTTTTTTCTTTTTTCTTTTTTCTTTTTTCTTTTTTCTTTTTTCTTTTTTCTTTTTTCTTTTTTATTTTTTATTTTTTATTTTTTATTTTTTTTTTCTTTTTTCTTTTTTCTTTTCTTTTATTTTTTTTTTTTTTTAAATCTTATATTTTAATACTTGACCTTCAGATACTGTAAGCTTTGCCACTCAGTCCATATGGAAACCCCCCGTAGAATTACAAGTTATTGATTAAGCAACATCCATGACCATAACCTGAGGCAACAACCATGTGTGTTTGAAATCATGAGTTCAAATTTTAGAGGAGAAATTGCAAGGCTGCTCAGGGACAGAATGGGCAATACTCAGCAGGTGGCGAGCAATAGCACTGTGCCTCACTTGCTTTCTAAAGTCTTTTTTTCCCTTTCTATCCTACTAAACTGTCCTTATCTCAGTCCACCTAATTTACTATTTATTCTATTTTACTTTATTTATTTATTTCTCTCCCCCAACCCACTGAGAGTGAAAAATGGTAAAAATGTGAAGAAAATGTGCCAGGGGGAATGATGGCAAGGCCGAAGGATAAGGCAATGGCCCAGCTGAAGTGCATCTACACCAATGCACGCAGCATGGGTAACAAACAGGAGGAGCTGGAAGCCATCGTGCGGCAGGCAGGCTACGACTTGGTTGCCATCACGGAGACGTGGTGGGACCAATCTCATGACTGGAGTGCTGCAATGCCTGGCTATAAGCTCTTTAGAAGGGACAGGAAGCACAGAAGGGGTGGTGGTGTGGCTCTCTATATTAGAGAGTCTTTCGAGGTTGTAGAACTCGAGGCTGGGAATGACAAGGTCGAGTCCCTTTGGGTTAGGATCGGCAGGGACAACAAGGCTAGTGTCCTGGTCGGGGTCTGCTATAGACCGCCGAACCAGGATGAGGAGACGGATGAGGAACTCTACAGGCAGCTGACAGAAGTTGCGAAATCGTCAGCTCTTGTACTCGTGGGGGACTTCAACTTCCCTGACATATCCTGGAAGTACAACACAGCCCTGAGAAAGCAGTCTAGGAGGTTTCTGGAGAGCGTGGAAGATAGCTTCCTGACGCAGCTGTTTAGTGAGCTTACCAGGGGTGGTGCCCCGCTAGACCTTCTCTTCACAAACAGAGAAGGACTGGTGGAGGATGTGATTGTCGGGAGCTGTCTTGGGCAGAGTGACCACGAAATGGTGGAGTTCTCTATTCTTGGGGAGGCCAGGAAGGGGACCAGTAAAACCGCTGTATTGGACTTCTGGAGGGCTGACTTTGAGCTGCTGAGGACATTGGTTGTCCGAGTCCCTTGGGAGGCTGTTCTGAAGGGCAGAGGGGTCCAGGAAGGCTGGGAGCTCTTCAAGAGGGAAATCTTAATGGCGCAGGAACAGTCTGTCCCCAAGTGCCCAGAGATGAGCTGGCGGGGAAGAAGACCGGCCTGGCTCAACAGAGAATTGTGGCTTGATCTTAGGAGAAAAAAGAGGGTTTATAATCTTTGGAAAAGTGGGCAGGCCACTAGGGAGGACTTTAAGGATGTAGCGAGGCTGTGCAGGGACAAAATTAGGAAGGCTAAAGCTCATCTGGAGCTCAATCTGGCTACTGCTGTTAAAGATAACAAAAAACGTTTTTATAAATACATCAACACAAAAAGGAGGACTAAGGAGAATCTCCATCATTTACTGGATGCGGGGGGAAACTTAGTTACAAGAGATGAGGAAAAGGCGGAGGTGCTCAATGCCTTCTTTGCCTCAGTCTTTAGCGGCAATACCGGTTGTTCTCTGGATACTCAGTACCCTGAGCTGGTGGAAGGGGATGCGGAGCAGGATGTGGCCCTCACTATCCATGAAGAACTGGTTGGTGACCTGCTACGGCACTTAGATGTGCACAAGTCGATGGGGCCGGATGGGATCCACCCAAGGGTACTGAGAGAACTGGCAGAGGAGCTGGCCAAGCCACTATCCATCATTTATCAGCAATCCTGGTGATCTGGGGAGGTCCCAGTTGACTGGCGGCTAGCAAATGTGACGCCCATCTACAAGAAGGGCAGGAGGGCAGACCCGGGAAACTACAGGCCTGTCAGTTTGCCCTCAGTGCCAGGGAAGCTCATGGAGCAGATCCTCCTGAGAGTCATCACGCAGCACTTGCAGGGCAAGCAGGCCCAGTCAGCATGGCTTTATGAAAGGCAGGTCCTGCTTGACGAACCTGATCTCCTTCTATGACAAAGTGATGCGCTGGGTGGATGAGGGAAAGGCTGTGGATGTGGTCTACGTTGACTTCAGCAAGGCTTTTGACAACGTCTCCCACAGCATTCTCCTCAAGAAACTGGCTGCCCTAGGCTTGGACTGGCGCACTCTTCGTTGGGTTAGAAACTGGCTGGATAGCCGGGCCCAAAGAGTCGTGGTGAATGGAGCCAAGTCCAGTTGGAGGCCGGTAACTAGTGGCGTCCCCCAGGGCTCGGTGCTGGGGCCGGTCCTCTTTAATATCTTCATCGATGATCTGGACGAGGGCATTGAGTGCACCCTCAGTAAGTTTGCAGATGACACCAAGCTATGCGCATGTGTCGATCTGCTTGAGGGTAGGAAAGCTCTGCAGGAGGATCTGGATAGGCTGCACCGATGGGCTGAGGTCAACTGCATGAAGTTCAACAAGGCCAAGTGCCGGGTCCTGCACCTGGGGCACAATAACCCCAAGCAGAGCTATAGGCTGGGAGAGGAATGGTTGGAGAGCTGCCAGGCAGAGAAGGACCTGGGAGTGATGGTGGATAGTTGGCTGAATATGAGCCAGCAGTGTGCTCAGGTGGCCAAGAAGGCCAACGGCATCCTGGCTTGTATCAGGAACAGTGTGACCAGCAGGGCTAGGGAGGTGATCGTCCCCCTGTACTCAGCTCTGGTGAGGCCACACCTCGAGTACTGTGTTCAGTTTTGGGCCCCTCACTACAAGAAGGACATGGAGGTGCTTGAGCCGGTGCAGAGAAGGGCGACGAAGCTGGTGAGGGGCCTGGAGAACAAGTCCTACGAGGAGCGACTGAGGGAGCTGGGCTTGTTCAGCCTGGAGAAGAGGAGGCTCAGGGGCGACCTTATTGCTCTTTATAGGTACCTCAAGGGAGGCTGTAGCGAGGTGGGGGTTGGTCTGTTCTCCCACGTGCCTGGTAACAGGACGAGGGGGAATGGGCTTAAGTTGAGCCAGGGGAGTTTTAGGTTAGATGTTAGGAAGAACTTCTTTACTGAAAGGGTTGTGAGGCATTGGAACAGGCTGCCCAGGGAAGTGGTGGAGTCACCATCCCTGGAAGTCTTCAAAAGACATTTAGATGTAGAGCTTAGGGATATGGTTTAGTGGGGACTGCTAGCGTTAGGTCAGAGGTTGGACTCGATGACCTTGAGGTCTCTTCCAACCTAGAAATTCTGTGATTCTGTGATTCTGTGATTCTGTGAAAAGCATTCTGGGAGTTCCTGACAAACACCTCAGGTACAATGCAGTCATTGTTCATAGCAAGCACGGGTTCATGAGGAGAAGGTGATGCATAATGAACTTGATTTCATTTTATGAAGTGATCACCCATATAGTTGGCCAAGAGAAAGCAGTAGATGGCACCTGTTTGGATTTCAGCAAAGACTGGGTATCAGAAGGGGCTTTAACATCACCCAGCAATGGGCTCTGAGGTCACCCAGCAACAGGTTGTGACCTCACGGCCCTCGCTGCTTATACTGGGGCACCGGCAGAGCCCGTCCCAGCCTGACTCGTGCCTGGACTCCCGCTGAGCGTGTGTGCGAGGCTTGGAGTGTTGAGCGAGGCTTTGGTGGAGCTGTGCTGTGGGGCCATCGGCAGTTGCTGTCAGTGCCCGTCCCCGCAGCCAGTGCCCGTGTTTCCCCGGCCCTGCCTGGCTCAGGCAGCCGGGGCCCTGTGAGGCGCGCTCGCAGCAGCACAGGTGAGCTGTGTGGGGACACGTGCCCCGAGGTGGCCCATGGGGGCATGGGACAGCCCAGCTGTGGGGCTGGGGCTGGGGCTGGGCGGGGGGTTTCCTGCTGAGGGGCTGGGGCACTGCCGCTGCCTGCCCCAGCACAGCCACTGACCCTGGCCTCTCTCCTTCTTGCAGCGAGCAGCACCTGTCGCAGCGGCGCCAGCAAGGGGAAGCAGGTCCCCATCCACAGCTCTCCCCAGCCCGCTGCAGCAAGACAGCACGATGGCCACAGAGGCTGATGTCACCTGCCCTGTGTGCCAGAGGACCACAAAGGAGCCCAGCGTCGTCATCCCCTGCTGGCACCAGTTCTGCTTGGGATGCATCATGCGCTGGGTGAAGAGGAGCGTCAGCTGCCCTCTCTGCAGGCAGGAGATCACCGCGATCCGCTATTCCGCTGGTTGGAAGACGACTTTCTAGAGGTCCGGGCCTCCCGCCGTGCAGAGAGTGAAGAGGACAGCCACCAGGATGAGCAGGGGGCTGCAGAGCCAGTGCCCCAGCCTGCTGTGAGCAGCCTCCCACCTGAAGAATGGGCGGCCCTCTTCAGGGAATACCCTGCTATCCTCAGTCCTCTGAGGCCCTGGGTGCACCAGCAAGCCAGGGAGTTGTTCGGGGCTGCCTGGTGGGACCAGGACGTGCTGGAAGCCAATGTCATCGCTCGTCTGTGCCACTGCGGGCTGGATGAGCTGGTCTTGGTTCAGGAACTGCAGCCATTCCTGCAGGGCCATACAGTGAGCTTCGTGCAGCAGCTCATTCACGAAACTGTAGAGATGTGCAGCAATGACTTACTCGAGGAGCTGGGACTCCTGGAACCCCCTCCTTCCATCCAGCACCAGAATGGGCCTGAGGTGGACCTTGAGGTCTCCCAAGAAGCCTGGGAGACAGAAGACAGCCCTGTGGCCACCCCCAGACCTGCTGCCTCCTCCCAGGACACTCCTCTCTCCAGCCTGCCCTCTTCCAGCAGCCAGGAGGCGTCTGACATCGAGAAGCTCCCCAGCACCTCCAGTGCCACCCTGAGTGGGGGTCCTGGCCACCCACCCACCGCACCCATCCCTATGGAGCAGGAGGAGCCCTTCAGAGAGCCTGGACAGGTGGCAGCAGAAGATGCTGCGATGTTGGACTGCAGCCATGGGCCCTCTCCTCCTGGCCAGGGCAGGCACAGTTCACATGGGGGGCGCCGGCACCCCCGGAAGAGGAGGGCC
Source organism: Aythya fuligula (assembly GCF_009819795.1). NCBI lineage: Eukaryota > Metazoa > Chordata > Aves > Anseriformes > Anatidae > Aythya > Aythya fuligula. Next base: position 79,276,834 of record NC_045593.1, on the reverse strand, counting down.
AACAGCAGCCCCGACTCTCCCCAGCCCTGCAAGAGGCCGTTCCCCCAGTGTCTTTAGCAGGGCACATTAATTTTCATTAAAAAAATAAATAAAAGTGATGACTCTGACACAGACAGTGTCTTGCTCTTACTCCATAGAGAGTTCAGGGCAGAGCCTACGTGTGATGCCAGAAATGCGGGGCAGGAGGTCAGATGGGTGTTCCAGGCCACAGGGCCCAAAACGGGTGCTGCAAGAGGCCCCCATGAGGGTGGGAATAGGAGGTCGGTTGAGATTCAGCTCCTAGGACAAGCAGAGCTGCCAGCCCCTAGGCTTCGATCCCAGGCAGAAACTGGAACTGCCTTCCACCAAATGCTTCCTCATGGGGACTCTGGTTTTAGCAAAGATGGTGGTCACTGGAAACCACCTCCTGGTGTGATCCAGGTGTGTTAGAAGCACTTGGTAGGCAACTGCTGAGGCCTGGCATGCATGCACTTTCAGTTGCAAAATGGGTAGAGCAATACTGCTTATGGATGTGGCCAGCATATCCCGATGTGCATTCAGCTCCAAGAAATGGCTTTGCCATCAACACACTCTGCCTTCTGGTCTCTCCCGAGCCTTTTCAGGCATGTTTACAGGGACACTGTTGTTGGGGAGAGATTTGCTGCTTGTTTCTCTCTTCAGTTTCTTTCTAAAACCTGGGCCTGCCACCAAGAATAACGAGCCCAGGGCTTGTTCAGACCTGGCAGCCCAGAATTTACCAAAGCAATGAAGCTGAACGGTGTCACCATCAGGTCCAATGGTGGTGTGGGCATGGCCTCTGAGGAAAAGCCAGGAAGGCAAAATCTGTGTCACCCCAGCTGCTGGTGCTGGACTGGAAGCTCCTGAACACCCATAATAATACACTGATAATATTGCATGGGGCAACACAGCAGCAGCAAGAGTTTTGGAGTAAAGGAAGAAAATGGTCCAAATGCTTCTGAAAAGGGGGTTTTGCCATAAAGCCAAAGAAGGTCAAAGGAAGTTTTTTAGGAAGAAAACAGTGGACAGATGTCAGATCCCCACGGATGTGACCAACAAAGTAACAGCAATGGCTCTATGTTTGCTCTGAAGGGTGGCAGGGATGAAATGAGGCTGGATAGAGATGAGCCTGGGGGAACAAAGCCAGGGCTGGGGGTGAGGCTAGTGGCTCAGCTGAAGTGCTCCTACACCAGTGCATACAGCATGGGCAACAAACAGGAGGAGCTGGAAGGCATTGTGTGACAGGCAAACTACAACTTAGTTGCCATCACTGCCACATGGTGGGACCTCTCCGACAACTGGAGAGCTGCAAGGCATGGCTATAAGCTCTTTCAAAGGGACAGGTGACAAAGGAGTGGTGGTGGCATGGTTCTCTACATTAGAGAGTGTTTTTATGTTGTGGAGCTTGGGCCTGCAAATGGTACGGCTGAGTACCCGTGGTAAGGACCAAGGGGAAGGACAACATCTTGTTGGGTGTCTGTTACAGACTGCCAAACCAGGATGAAGAGATGGATGAGGCATTCTGCAAGCAGCTGGCAGAAGTCACACAGTCACCAGCGTCCCTTGGGAGTCAGTCCTGAATAGCAAAGGGATCCAAAAAGTCTGGACGCTCCTCAAGAGCTCCTCAAGAAGCATTCAAGGTGCAGGAGCAGGCTGTCCCTGTGGGCCATAAGATGAGTTGGTGGGGAAGAAGACTGGCATGGCTGAACAGGGAACTTTTGCTGGGACTCTGGGAGAATGGTGGCAAATGCCCTGTTGGGGATGGTTCAAGCAATGAAAGGAGAGCTGCTGGCAGCACAGGGGCCAACAGAATCATAGAATTGTCTAGGTTGGAAGAGACATCAAGATCATTGACTCCAACCTCTGACCTAACACTAACAAGTCCTCCACTAAACCATATCACTAAGTTCAACATCTTTAAGAGACGTTTGTCTTTTAAAGACTTCCAGGAATGGTGATTCCACCACTTCCCTGGGCAGCCCATTCCAATGCCTCGCAACCCCTTCTGTAAAGGAGTTCTTCCTAATATCCAACCTAAAACTCCCCTGGTGCAACTTTAGCCCATTCCCCCTCGTCCTGTTACCAGGCACGTGGGAAAATAGACCATCCCCCACCTTGCTACGGCCTTCTTTAGTGTACCTATAGAGAGTAAGAAGGTCGCTCCTGAGCCTCCTCTTCTCCAGGCTGAACAATCCCAGCTCCCTCAGCCACTCCTTGTAGGACTTGTTCTCCAGACCCCTCACCAGCTTCGTCGCCCTTCTCTGGATTTGCCCGAGCACCTTGATGTCCTTCTTGTAGCGAGGGGCCCAAAACTGAACACAGTACTCAAGGTGCGGCCTCACCAGAGCTGAGTACAGGGGGACAATCACTTCCCTAGCCCTGCTGGCCACACTGCTTCTTATACAAGCCAGGATGCTTTTGGACTTCTTGAATACTTAGAATATAATACTTGAATACTTCTTGAATACTCTAGAATACTTAAATGTATTTACTATTCAGAAGTGTTTTTACCCTTACACGAAGGTTTTTCAATTCATCACCATGATAGTCAGTTTAGTGGCATTGCGGTAATCTCATACAGTGCTATTTTCTAGGCTTATCATGTCAAACAAGAGCTTTCAGCTTAAATTTTTCACCCCCTATTAGCACTGTTGACTGTGTATAATTATGTATTGATTCAGCTGTTTCCCCCAAGTGTAGGACTAATCTTCCGGTTTTTGGCTTAGTCACATGGAACTTCAGCCAGAAATAAACTCTAAGCGAACCTTTTCCTGGCAAAGCAGAATACAGTAGACTTAATCTCTTCTAGTTACTCAGGCAAATAATAATATATACTTTTACAAATTTCTGAATATCAGGATCCTGTTTGGACAAATTTGAAATCTTGCTATCCAACTGTATAAATAAGACATTCTGCTCACTTTTACCTATAAAGATTTTTGGAAAGATTTTCTCTGTGTGCTTTTCACTTATAGACAGATGAGTCCAGGATCAGGAACTCCCACCGAAAACTCATGATTTTGAATTATTTCTATTTCAAAAAAGGATTAGGCAATTATTTTGCAAGAGATTTTTCAAACTTATCTATTTGAAGATACGCATGTATCTCAAGTATCATGTCATTCTGTATCTCAGATGGCTATACTTTTGAAGCAAATGTCTTCTTGAATGGATGATACAAGTATAAGATAGCTGCGAATAATATATAATGGAAAAGAACAGCAGCTTCTCCATTTTATGAATGTCAGTGGGTGTGGTGGTTTTACTCAGCTGGGCAGCTGAGCTCCACCACAACCACTCTCTCACTGCCCTTCCTCAAAGGGAAGGGGGGAGAAAATAAAATGGAAAGGGCTCAAGGGCTGAGATAAGGATGGGGAAATCACTCAACTGTTATTGTCACGGGAAAAACAGATTCAGCATAGGGAGATTAGAGGAATTTATTACCTATTAATAACAAGGAAGAGAAGTGATTTACAAAGAAAACAAACTAAAAGCCACCTTCCCCCAAATCCACCATCTTCCACCTCCTTCCCCTGAGCAGTGCAGGGAAACAGGGAATGGTTGCTGCACTCAGTCTCCGTCACTTCATCTCCATCTCCATCTCCACTGCTCCTTCACTGGCCCTCTCTGGCCCTGCTCCCCGTGAGGTCCCTCCCGCAGGATGCCGTCCTTCCCAGACTGAGCCTGTGGGGGCTGCCCATAGGCAGCAGCTCTTCAGGAACTGCTCCCACATGGCTTCGTCCCACGGGGTCCATCCATCCCCCAGGAGCAAACTGCTCCAGCACGGGTCCCCCACGGGTGGGCGGCAGCTCCTCCCAGACCCCCTGCTCCTGCGTGGGCTCCTCTCCACGGGCTGCAGCTCCGGCCCGGGGCCTGCTCCTGCAGGGGCTCTCCATGGGCCGCAGCCTCCTCCAGGCCACATCCACCTGCTCCACTGGGGGCTCCTCCACCCATGGGGGGGCTGCAGCGTGGAGATCTGCTCCATGTGGGACCCATGGGCTGCAGGGGGACAGCCTGCTCCACCAGGGGCCTCTCCCTGCACAGCCCGCAGGGGAACTGCTGCTGCCTGCCTGGAGCACCTCCTGCCCTCCTGCTGCACTCACCTGGGGGCTGCAGGGCTGCTTCTTGCAACTCTCTCTCAGCTGCTTTGTCACAGCAGTTATTTTTCCCTTTCTTAGATACATTGTCACAGAGGTGCAACAAATACAGCTTTTTGGCTTGTCTCTGGCCAGTGGAAGTCCCTTTTGGAGCCAGCTGGAAATGGCCCTTATCTATTATGAGGCAGTTCCTGGACTCTTCTTCTTACAGAGGTCACCCTTTCAGTCGCCCGCTACCAAAACCTTGCCACATAAACCCGATACAGCATGATATATATATATATATATATATATATATATATATATATATATATATATATATATACATTGTATATATATACATGTATATACATTGAATTTTCATTAGATTAGTCTGTTTTTCTGAGCAAATAAGCCAGTAAATGGGTAAGTCTGAACATTATATAAACATGCATGAAATAAGAAAATGTGCATTTAGGTATTGAAGAAGAGCATTCAGATGAAGTGGAAGATTAAGGAAAATGGAGATAGTATAAAATGGGAGATTGTTCAAATATCATCTTGGAGTGGGGTGGGTGGGGAAGATGAACAAAGTAGAATTAATGTGTAACATGAATGATGAAAGACAAAGTCAAGTCACCATTTATTAAATCGTGAAAAAGGCCGTAGAGGACAATTGCAATGGGCAAAGCAATCCAGGAATAAAAGAATGCTTCCCTTCCATTCAGTTTTTGTTGACAAATAGAATATGCATAACTTAATCGGTTTAAACTAGAAGACAAATGTAATTTTTTGGACATAGAAAAAAGGCCTTAGTGATAGTATTATGAAGAAGGGATAATGAAATGAAGAAAAATCAGTAATAAGGAAGGCATTTCCTGATTATGGCCAGACTAAACTAGACTTGGATATAAGCAGCCTTACACAACATTTGCAGGGTCTTTTACCCTCTCCACTGTGCAGAGTCCAAAGCCTCAAGGACACCGAATAGTCTTGAGCCAGATAGTCTTGAGCTGCCTTCTTCTGCCTTTACCCAAAGTGTGCTTAAAAAACCTGTTCATTGTGAAGGTTCTGTGAATTGTTTTCTGTGTGGCTGAAAATCTGATGGATTTCTGTTTTGTATCAACTTCCAAGGCTGAAACTTTTTCTGGCAGTCATGTTTCTGACAAGCTTTTAGTTAATAGCAACTTTGCTTCTGATTGCAATAGGATTAAGTCTGCAAACTCAACCATTTGCATTGCTTCATTCATTTGAACAAGTAAAGCAGACAAAAATGGGTGAACATCTGGAGAGGTAAGGCATGTGTAAGCATGTTGTGTTTTAGTCTCGGCAGGCAGCTAAGTGCCACACAGCTACTCTCTGACTCTTCCAAGGTGGGATGGAGGAGAGAATCTGAAAGGTAAAAGTGTGAGAACTTGTGGGCTGAGATAAAGACAGTTTACTAGGTAAAGCAAAAGTGGCACACGCAGGCAAAACAAAACAAGAAATTCATTTGCTGCTTCCGATTGGCAGGCAGGTGTTCAGCCTCTTCCAGGAAAGCAGGCTTCATCATGCATAACAGTTTCTTGGGAAGACAAATACCTCCCCTCTTTTTCTCCCTCCTCCCCCCTCCCTTCCCTCCCTTTCTCCTTCTTTACCCCATATTTTATTGCTGAGCATGATGCTGTATGGTGTGGGATTTCCCTTTGACCAATTTGGGTCAGCTATCCTGGCTGTGTCCCCTCCCAGCTTCTTGTGCACAGGTTGGCAGGGCAGTGTGAGAAGCAAAAAAAAAAAAAAAAAAAAAAAAAAAGTCCTTGATTTTGATTATCACCACTGTTTTTATCAAAATCCAAAACACAGCATCATATAAGCCCCTACAAAGAAAATTAACTCTATCCCAGACAAAATCATGACAAAGTATCTATGCCATTTCATTATAATTTGGACAAAATGCTGTTTAAGTAAATAGGTTCATTGCAGTAGAATCCAGATTGAGAAAGAGAATAGATTTAAGAAGTAGAAATTCTTTATCTTTTTTAAATTATATGCCTTCTTTGACTTAAACCTTAGCTACAGAGTACACAGTAGCTAAGGTTTAAATCAAAGAAGGCATATAATTTTATTTGAAAACCTCATTTACATTGTATTTATGTCCATGTTCAAACAACATTTTTTCGTCTGTCTATTCCCCTCTATGTAAACCCCTGTTTTGGATGGAGTTATAAGAATAAATGCTATAATAAAAGTCATAGCATAATGCTTCTGACAACAGTAGCTGGAAATCTCACCGACTTTTATTGTGGAAAGTGTACCGCAGCCTGTGTAGACCTTATAGACTTGAAGAAATTAGTTGGTAGTAGTCTAACATGGTATTACATATGCACAGCAGAATTACTTATACCGATTGTTAGATTGATTTCATGAATTTCTATTCATAATTTAATAGACTTATGTAAAATGAATATGGAACTATTTTTACAGAAACCACTCTGCAAGACTTAAAGTCTACAATTAGCTAATAAAAAATGACATTTCATATTTAGTACTTACTTCTGTCAATATACATAAAATATTTCCATATTACTATTAATGCTGAATAACAAAATTGACTGAATTAAAAGCATTTATTCTGAAAATTTAATTTTAGTTATAGTTTCACAAGAAAATTAAGGTTTGTAAGATGCAATTTTTATAAGTAAGAATTGTTATGAAATATCTTAGCTGATGAGAATGATTTGGAATCAGAAGCTAACTAAATTATTTGAGTCCAATAAGGTATAACATTATTTGGTTTGTTTGTTTGTTTGTTTGTTTTTTGGAAGGAGTGGTGTTCTTTAATGTAACTTCTGCAGTGATTATGTTGCGGTGATGACATTCGGCATTTTGCTAAATTTCTACTTTTTTTTTTTTTTTTTAATATACTTAAGTCATTACAGTGATACACTGGAATATATGATGCATGGGTTTCATGCTTCTTTATTAAGGCTCCAGAATAAAACTAGTTTTAGTGAATGAGGAAGGGAAAAGGGGACTTCAGGACTGTATGTGTTTGAGGGAAGGTAGAGAATGTAGAAGGACATTTTCCTCATTGTGACATGCAAGATAGTAATTCTTTACATCTTGAGAGCCTTAGATTAATGCCTATGCATTTTATTAAGGTAGAGATGGCTATAAATGTCATTGTAGTGCCATTTGGGGGAAAAAAAAAAAAAAAAAAAAAAAAAAAGTAATATAGCGCTCCTTTTTTATTTAATGTTAGTTCTTGTTCCCAGGTACTATTTGCAATTTTATTTCCCAAGAAATAATGACTTCTCTACATAATGATTTCATGTGAGGATGGACATCTCTGTAAGAAGCTTTATGTGACACAGACAGAAGGTCATGATGCATTCTCATAACTTTAAGAATGGACTGTTAGCCAAGGGCATACTGAAGCACAGAAGCAGATGAATGCAGTGAGGAAGAAAGTTTTGTATTCAACAACATAAATTTTGTAGATTAAATACTATCATTCATATCTGTCTGTTCCTGCTAGTGAGTTTTGATTCAGAGCAACAGTGAAGTTTTTAAGCAAGTCATCTGATTGTTTCATTAAAATGCTGGTTTGGACCTTAGTGTTTGGAGGAAATTAACAACATTCATTTTGGAAGGAATTCACAGAATCCCAGAATGGCCAATGTTGGAAGAGACCGCTGAAGATCAATTAGTCCAACCTCCCTGGCAAGCAGGATCACCTAGAACACACTGCACAGTATGGCTTCCAGGTGGGTTTTGAATATCTCTGGAGAAGGAGATCCGCAACCTCTCTGGGCAACCTGTGCCAGCACTCTGTCACCCTCTTGGTAAAGAAGTGCCCTCTCATATTTAGCTGGAACCTCCTGTGCTTCAGTTTGTGCCCATTGCCATCCTATCACTGGGCACAACTGAAAAGAGACTGAATCCATCCTCTCAACACCCTCACTTCAGATATTTACATATATTAATGAAGTCTTCTCTTTTCCAGGCTAAACAGGCCCAATTCTCTCAGCCCAGCCTCATATGACAGTGCTCCAGTCCTCTCATAATCTTAGCAGCCCTCCTCTGGATTCACTCTATTAGTACTACATGTATGTCCCTCTTGTACTGGGGAGCCCAGAACTGGACACAACACTCTATGTGTGGTCTCACTAGGGCTGAGCAGAGAGGCAGGATCACCTCTCTTGACCTGCTGGCAACAGTCTTCCAAATGCACCCCAGAATACCATTGGCCTTCTTGGCCACAAGGGCATATTGCTGGCTCATGTTCAGCCTGCTCTCCTCCAGGACTCCTAGGTCCCTCTCTGCAGAGCTGCTGTCCAGCAGGTCAGCCCCAGCCTGTACTGGTGCTTGGGGTTATTCTCCCCTAGGTGCAGGCAAGACCCCACACTTGCCCTTGTTGAACTTTATGAGGTTCCTCTTGGCCCATCCCTCCAGCCTGTTCAGATCCTTCTGAATGGCAGCACAGCCCCCTGGGGTATGAGCCACTCCTCCCAGTTTTGTGTCATCTGCAGACTTGCTGAGGGTATACTCAGTTCCACCATCCAGGTCATTGATGAATAAGTTGAACAATGCTGGACCCAATGCTGACCCCTGGGGAACACAGATAGCTACAGGCTTCCAACTGGCTTCACTGCTAAGCACAGCCCTCGGAGCTCTGCCATCCAGCCAATTGCCAATCCACCTCACTGTCCACTCATCTAGGCTGTAATTCCAGAGCTTGTCTATGAGGACATTAAGAGAGACAATGTCAAAAGCCTTGCTGAAGTCAGGGTAGACAACATCCACTGCTCTACCCTCATCTACCCAGCCAGTCATCTCATCATAGAAGGATATCAGATTGGTCAAACATGACTTCCCCTTGGTGAATCCATGCTGACTACTCCTGATCCCCTTCTTATCCTCCACATGCTTGGACTTGACCTCCAGGATGAGCTGTTTCATCACCTTTCCAGTGGTAACATTGAGGCTGACTGGCCTGTAGTTGCCTGGGTCCTCCTTCTTGCCCTTTTTGAGGGCTGGTGAGATATTGGCTCTCTTCCATTCGTCAGGCACTTCTCCTTTTCTCCATGACCTTTCAAAGATGGTGGAGAGTGGCCTAGTAATAACTTTGTCCATCTGTCTCAGCACCCATGGGTGCATTCCATCAGGGACCACAGATTTGTGGATGTCGAGTTTGATTAGATGATCTCTGACCCAATTCTCTTTGACCAAGGGTAAGTCCTCCTTTCTCTGTACTTCCTCTTTTGTCTCTAGGGTCTAAGATTCCTGAAGGCTGATCTTAGCAGTAAAGACTGAAGCAAAGAAGGCATTCAGCAAGACTGCCTTTTCCATATCCTTTGTCACCAGAGCCCCTTGCCCCATTCAACAGTGGTCTGACATTTTCCCGTCTTCCTTTTTCTACTGATGTATTTATTTGAAGAAGTTCTTCTCGCTGACCTTGACTTCCCTTGCCAGATTAAATTCCAAATGGGCCTTGGCCTTCCTTGTCACATCCCTACATACTCTGACAGTGTCCCTATATTCCTCCCAAGTGGCCTGTCCCTTTTTCCACATGCTGTAAACTTTCTTATTCTGTCTGAGCTTCACCAGGAGCTATCTGCTCATAGATGCAGGTCTCCTGTCCCCTTTGCTTGCCTTCTTGTTCATAAGGATTGTTATCAGCCCTGCTAACTCCTGGGCAAAAAAATCCTTTTCCCGCTCATAGAAGGGTGCTCCCCATCAGGAGTCAATAGGCTTGGTGTCATGTAGACCTTCCCGTGATGAAGAAACATGAAACTGTGTTGGTGGCTTTAGCTTCAGAGCGATGTATTGATCAGCTGGATTCACCTGTTCCTTTCAATATTGATCCCCTCTACTGGAAAGATGGAGGAAAACACTACCAGCTGTTTTACTCCAGATGTTTTTCAAGAGCCCGGTGGAGACCCTGCTTACAGCTTGAAATGCTGGTCATATTACAACTAAGCCCTTTCAACACTTGTTCAACAGCATGCACCCATAGAGGGTCTCATCTGGAGCTTCCATGACATCCTACAATGGTTCTGATGTAACATGAAGGTACGAATGTCATGTACATCTCCCTAGATGCCAGTTACTGTGAGCATTTAAATTGTTCCTGGAGATTTCTCCTGTTTATTCATTTTCCTTCCAGGCTTCCAAGTCTTTTTTTCTTTTCTTGTTCTACCTCTATTGACCTCCTACCTTTCAGAAGTCCTTATTTCTCTAGTCCAAATGTAAATGGATTATTGGCCTTTTATTTTAACTTTTCCTCCTTCTAGCCTTACTTTTGTGCCCTTAATCAGTTCCAGAACTGCTGAGACAAGATCATTGCCAGCTGGTTGTGCAGACACCAAAGGAAGAGAAAAATCAATCAATCCTGAAGGATTCAATGTGTTTCAATACTTTTGCTGACCTGCTTTTATTCAGCTGTTATATTAGTTTACTATTTATTCCACCCATCTTTTTGGTCATTGTCTGAAAAATATTTTTTGAGAATGAGAAGAGGAAGAAAACATAGTTCACAGGTAGTTACATCCCTGAATGAAGTTCTTCTTAGTCTCTGAAAAGCATCTTCTGAGGGAACAGAAGAACTTGTCTTCTGAACACTTTGTGTGTGGGAGAGCGAGGCAGTTTCTGAGGTGGGTAAACCCCCCTTGGACATCAAATAACAAACCACACGTTTATATAAAACCCACAATGAGGCTGCAGAATTTTTACCAACTCTGATAAGAATGCTTGAACCCAAGCTAAGGACATATGAGTAGCTTATTGTGAGAGTAAAGAAACAGAGAGAGGAGTTATAGAGAAACTCATGAGCTATTTGGGAAGAGGACACAGAAAACTTTGTGAAATGGTGCACAATTTTGTGCAACAGTGCACATGCAATTACTTATTTTTTTTCCCCTGCAAACTGAAAGGAAGATCCAAAAAAGTGACGGTTTAAAGCTCTCTGTTATGGCATTTTCTTGATATGTTCAACTCTTTGCATCAATAACCAAAGTACATCACGTGAAATAGCTCAAACGTTATAGCAAGTAGGCACAGATTTTTCTTATACCCTACCATAAGCCTTTTAACAAAGATCACTGTCCACCTTGCAAAAGACTACAGCAAGCTACTGTCCCTGGAGGAAAAGTCAGAATTTTTTATTTCATAAAGAACATTACTCTCTGAAAATTTTACTTAGGCAATTCAATTTTGCTTCAGTTGTTTTCCTGAGGCTCTAAACCTGGTTCAGAAAAGAATCCAGACATAGTTGGAATTATTTTTGTAAATAACACATGGTGCAATTTATTCTTTTTCTACCAAATTGGCATCATTACAAAGTGCTGATAGCTTTCCAAATTATGTGAAAACTTTTCTGGTGCTTGAAAATGAAGACCTCTTTTCTCTATGAATATAAAATGTTCTGTATTAAGCAGGATAATGCCTTTATACTGGGAAAAATGACCAGTACCTTGTTCATGGGTGTATACTCTGGGGTGACAAAATGATATGCTATTTCCAACTTACTGTTCATGATCCCATTTAGCTTGGAATAGGCCTGCATGCCCTATGTCTTTGTGAAATGCCCTGTCATTTTCAATCTGTTCCATTTAACAAAATGGCACTCTATAGGAAATCTGCTTTGATCATTCCTTACTTGATCCTAATTTGCATAAATAGGAAATATCCCTTTGTATGTCATTTAAAGTTTTTGTTTTGGTTTGGTTTGTGTTTTTTTTTTTCCCCGTTCATTGATATAATATTGTCAAGTATCATAGTCCTGCACCATATGACTTCTAAGAAAGAAGATATTCTGCAGAATAATAAATCATTTTGAAATTAGGTTGTTGCTTTAATGTAATATCTAAACAGCAGGTTGAGCAGAGAAATATAAACAGAAATGTTTCAGGCTCAGGTTCTTCCTTTACAGAAAATAGCTATAGTACAGTTTCAGAAAAAATTGTGTTGCTCACTTCTTGTTAACAAGATTTAACAAGATGGATCTATGAAATTGTGTGTGTTATCTACTAATGTAAGAGATCTACCACCAATTGCCTGGCTATGGAGACGCTGGGGCTCCTGGAGAGGCATGGAGAGGTCTCCCTAGCAGATCAAGAGGTGAAATCTATGTCTGAGAGTGTTGCCCAAACATTGCTTTAACTCCTGGAGAGTATAAGAATATAAGAATATGCAGAAAGCTCTTTGGAGAAGCCTGTATGGATCTAGCCTAATTAACTAGACACGTGGATCCATTCTTCCCTCTCATTGTCAAGCATCTCTGCATTGACTTTTCTCTCAGTTAACCCACAACACAGCTTTACATGGAGCTACTCTGTAATCAAGTTTTCCATGGCAGCTACAACCTTCATGAAACATGACAGGGAAGAAGGGATCCCCTTCCACTTTTTTTTTAACTGCTGCAGATCAGTTACTGAATCATTACTGAAAATGATTACATTTAGATTTATTCTGTGATTCCATCCATAGATAAAAAGAACCTTCTGCAATATGTGAGTTTTTACTAACTCAGTATGGTGACACTTCACCTAAAAGTATAAAGTTCAGCTGGTTTACATTATATATATATAATATCTATATATTATATATAAATTATTATATACATATATATATACAGCTATACATTAGAAATAGAATGTTTTATTTTATTTCCTCCCTACTTTTTCACTGATCATGAAAAGTAACAAATGGTGAAATCCTTAAGACTGCTCAATTTGTTTTGGTGAGATTTCATCACTAAAGAGATTCTGTAAATGAAAAATATTATTGTGTAAATTAACTTCTCAAAATGAAAAACAAAACTCAAGGGTTTTTTGGTTTTGTTTTTGTTTTTTTTTGTCTTTTTTTTTTTTCATTCTTACTCAAGACGTGAACAAAATGTTATGTTGCCATATGCAATTAGAATATGTGGAATTTCTCTGTAGAAAAACTTTTATTGATTTTCTTGAATATGTTTGTTCTTTAACACTGGCAGGCAGCTCAGCACCATACAACCATTCACTCACTCTGCCCTAAAGCAATGGAGGACATCATTAGGAAAAATGTAAAACTGTTGTGTTGAGATAAAGACTGTTTAATAGGACAAAAAAAAAAAAAAAAAAAAAAAAAAAAAAGGATAATAATAATATACAAAATAGGTGGTGTACAAGACATATCACATTTTCACAAGTACACATTCTACATGTGTAAAAATTAATACTGTCAGCAGAATTCAATGTCTATCAGTAGGATACATTTTTGACACACAAACATTTGAAAATAATCCAGTTGAATGTTGGAGTCATACTCCAAAATGAAAACAAAAACAAAAACAAAAAAAAAAAAAATACCCTTTGATGAAATCATTATCTCTGTAAAAGCAAATTTTTACCCAGAATGTTCTTAGAAAGCAAAATTCATTAGCAAGATTAAATTTAGACCCATTGCAAACAACTATATTTACTTGCTATAGCTATTTGGTCTGTGAACCACCAGTCACAAACATATGTTCAGACTTCTTTGCATCTTCTACTATAGTTGCGGAAGGTTGCAAGACCTTTCAGTCCTGAAGAGCAGAGGGGTCCAGAAAGGTTGGACATTCCTCAGGAAGCAAGTCTGAAAAGTGCAGGAACAGGCTGTACCTGTGTGTCATAAGATAAGAGGACAGGAAAGAAGACTGGCATGGCTGAAGAGGGAGTTTTTGCTGAGACTCCAGGAGAAAAAGAGTTTATGTCCAGTGCAAGAAGGAATAGGCAGTGCAGGGAGAGTAACAAGGAAGTTTCCAGTACATGCAGAGAGACAATCAGGAAGGCCAAGCCCAGAATAAGCTCAACTTGGCCACTATGGTTAAAGATAACAAAAAACATTTTTACAAACGGTAAGAGGAGGGCCAAGGAGAATCTCTATCCTTTACTGGATGCACAGTGGGATAGGACATGAATACTAAGCATAAGGAAAAGGCTGAGGTTCTTAATGCCTTCTTTACTAGTCACACCACGTATCCTTGTGTACTCAACCTCCTGACCTGAAAGTCTAGGATGGGAGCAGAAGAAACCCCTAAGCAGAAGAAACCCTCCATCACACAGCATGTTTAGGACAGCCCGGGGATCAGGCCTGGGGATCAGTCTGAAATCTATCATGATACTTGAAGACAATCACTATTATCAAATTATTCTTTCAGTTTACAAAATGTATGTATTAAATTTCATATTGCTCATTCTGTACACTAAATGAGTCTGGACAGCCTGCAAGTGAAACCACTTTTCAAGAAGTAAGGCTGGTGATCAGTTTTAACTATGGCTAGGAGAAATTTGGAGAAATAGAGGAAATATTACTGCTCCTCACTTTTTGCATAAAGACAGTCTGTTTTACTGATTGAAAATAAAACTACGGATAGAGCACACATATTTTCACATGATTTTCTTTTTTCTCCCTTTTTTTGTTTGGGGGCAAGGGAGGATTTTTAAATGAGTAACATTTGTTGAAAAGTCTAGAGTCACAAATTTGGGAAGAAATGATTACTTTCTCTTCAACAGCTCAAGTTTGTCAAAGAGATCACCTAGTCAAAACCAGCCTTTATCTCTCCCTGCTGTTAAGGTATATAATAGCAGGCTACTTTACCCTTTTCTACCAAGCCAGCTCCATTTTGATTAAAAATAAAAAAATTAAAAATTAAAAAAATAAAGAAAAAAAAAAGCACTGCAAGAATGATAAAGTTGATTTCAAATCCTGATGATCCAAGAAGTGTGCTGCATCTGGAATTCTGTTTTTGTGTGTGTGTGTTGGTTTTTGTTTGTTTGTTTGTTTTTGTTTTTTTTTTTTTTCAAAGTTGAAAAATGTAAGAGGTCTGGTGGCAAGACCAGTGTCATAAAGTGGGTAATGACTCAAATCTATTCAGAGTAGATGAGGGAGATGGATGAACTCCTCATTGTGGATTACTGCTCTGTTTATCAGGTTATTGACTGAATAGAGGGAAGTAACATTTCACTATCTGATTTGTGAATTGTGCCTAACACTACCCGAAAATATTTTATTCAGGGAAGCAGTTGGGCTGCAAATGAGTCCTTGTCTGGCTGCTTAGATCTGTTAGCAATGTCAAGGTTATAGTGCAATGTTGAGCATCAGATAAGAAATACTGATGAGAACAAAATATTCACACATCTGAAAGGAATGTTATCTTATTCTATCTTAATTTCTTCAAGAGCTCTTTGCCTTACTGCCCTTAATTAATTTTTCACATTTGTTGCCTATATTTAAGAGGGAAGGTGTATATCTTACATAGCTTTAGCTTAGTATATAGCTACTTAAAATACCAAAACAAACAAGAAAAATAGTAATATCACGTAGCTTAGATTCTCTTTACAGCAAAATGAGCTGTAAAGAGACTCAGTATCAGACTTTTACTGCAGTTTTAGAAGATGTATAACTGTTATTGCAGAACCAGCTGGTATGAGCAGAAAAAAATGTTATAAAAACAGATCTTGGGGAAAAAAAAAAAAAAAAAAAAAAAAAAAAAAAAAAAGTATATAAATATATATTCATCATTAACATTTTCGTTTCACTTTTAAGCTTCTAAGAAAACATAATTAGATATTTGGAGCCACCAAGTTTTTCGGTGAGATTAAATTAGACTGAAAATAAAACTGAAAAAAAAAATGGGGGATGAATACTCATCTGTGTCCCCTTTGATATTTTTGCATTTAGACACAACACAAGACAGTACTGGCTTTGGAGAGAATAAAATAATACTTAAATGCTAAAAGGAAATGAGGAAAGGATTTAACTAACACAGCATTTAATTGGGGCATGAATACTTTGTAGGCAGTGGTCAATCAAAGTGCTTCTAGCTGCAGCCAAGCAAGCATTCCCCAGCTGCCCTCATTGTTGAATACGCAGGGGGCTCTGCTCTTCACATGTCTGCAGCAGCCCTTGTGCCACTGCACCAAAGTCTGAATGAGCATCCAGGGGAAGAGCAAAGTTCAGCTTGTGTGGGAATTCATCATAGATGAATTCCTGCCATCCAAAGGTATATCCTGCAGCACTGCAGCTGCCTTGGTGTTCCTTGGGGGACTTTTATAAGCATTTCTGCAGAGAGCTGAAACTACAGAATATAGCTGAATAGATGAGGAGTTTTCATGATCCACTTCTCAAAGGATTCCCCAAGACTTTTTCTCCCTTTCTAGACAGGAAACCAATGAGGTGGAAATTATGTGAGCACAACTAATTTTCAAACACTTCAACCTTGTGCTTTTTATTGCTCCAATAGCAATTTGAAGAAATTCATCATCATCTCTCGTATCAAGATTTCTGTGCATACTTCACAATCAAACTGTTCTAATCCTTCAAGTTGACCTTTCATATTATGTATTCAAGCTGATTGCATCTTGTGTCACATAAATCAGATTGTGTCAAGATAAGAATCCTTGCTGAATCTTTTTTTGTTGTTTCTGTGGACCCGAAACTGAGATTTTGGGGAGTGGAGGATGGGAGTGGAATTCAAGGCTGAATAATTTACCTGTGAAGGTGTCTGCTCCTAATGGCTCTTTGCTGTTTCTACCAGTTTACCTCAAGATGCTAAAATTGCACAGGTATTAGAGGAGTGGCAGGGAAGTCTGAGCAGTAGCAATGTGAAATTATTAAATTCTAGAGAAACGACAATGCTTTTTCTATTTAAGAATATTCTTTTGCTCTAAAAGTAAAGCTCTGTGACACAACTTAAGCATCTGATGCTGCCTGACAATTTTTTTTTTTTTCACTGGGTGCATCCAATCTTCTTTCTTTTTTAGCTTTCCCACATAAATGCACCAAACACCAAAACCAGGAATAAAATGAGTACCAAGGTCCAGAGCTCATACTTACCACTAAGGATGAAAGAAACTCGTTTAGCTGACAGAGGCAATGAAAGTGCACAAAGATGGGGAAAAAAAATAGGAAATAAAAGAACATAAAGACGTTGATACTTGTTTTTCAAATGCATGTAAGCATGTCAGTTGTAAAGTACTGAAGAACTATATGGAGTAATTAATATCCTATTCATTGAACATTTAACCAAATTATAGTTGCTGCACATTCTGAATTCTCATGTGTACTCAAGCATTAAAGTAATGTATTCATCACATTTTCCAGCTTTATTTAATCTGTACTTTTAATATATTTGTTTCAATAATTAACAACATTAGAACTTGTGGTCTTAACACCACCTCAACGTGGCAGGTACAACAGGTAAATACTGAACAGCAATAAGTGATGTGTAAAGGAATTTCTCAGTGGGAGCTCTTTAAGGCAGAGAGTAATGGAAATGCCATAGCTCTGGAGACCAATTTGCAAGAGCTTTAAAAATCCTCTAAAAATATCTATAAAATTGTAAGAAATTCTTCATAGCACTATACTACTAAAAGAATGAGCAGGATCCACCAATGCTGCCATGGTAGTTTTGTGTTTTAATTCAACTCTCTTCCAGGAAGCCTGTGGACCAAAGTTCCTTCAGGAAGTAAGCCTACCAAAATCATCCATCCATACATAAACATGCATATACATTTATACAGGGATTTATTTTATCTCTCATTAGATTAGAAGTTTGCCATAAACAAGACCGATCTCTGCCTGATTTTAAAGTTACACATGCAATGGAAAGATGACATCTTTCTTCTTTTATCTTCAGTTTCATTCTTATCTTGTGAAAAGAGGGCCTCAGAGCTTTAGTTTTGGCCAGCAGTTTTTCCTCCACCTTCATGGTTGTGGCCACTTTTCATGATGTGGCCTGTTTTGAGAGCTATGGCAACCAGCAATGGTGACATCAATGAAGCATTGCTCAAGTGTTGTTGTTTTATTTTCTTTAGCAACTTCATTTTAACAACTTCAAACCCTAGAACCCCCTCTTGTTCTTATTGCTTTCAGACCAAAATGAGGTGTGTATTTTGCAAAATCATTTTAGGGCCAATAAATCTTAACATTTGCTACCAATCTGAATCTGATGCTGTGTTTAATTGCAGTTCAAAGTGAAATTAGTGTATTTTTATATCATCAGAATGGTATTCCTTTTCTGCCCTACCAATGGTAAATGAGACAGAGGATCAGAAACAAGAAGATCTGAGAAGCTTGTCACAAAATAAACATCTGTCTTTGGTAAACATAGGGCAGTAGATGAAGTGTCAGCAAATAATTATTCACGATTCTTGTTCACACATTGTTTAGAAATAGTAACCTGCATATTCTGCTATTAGAATCACCTATATACATTTTAAGTAATACGTAGGCAACATAGTCTAAAGCATGTATTATTATTTTTTACAAATAACAGCAATTACATGCTTTTCATGTATAAATTACTAATCAAATATATGCAGCCTAATTTCCTAATTTATTTTAGTATCTGTCTTAAGCATGTTCTCATGAACCAGGAAATGTCAAAATGGTTAGAAGGAAAAGAATTTCTAGGTCTTTCAACTTTCATTCAATGTAAGGTCACTACAAATATGATGTAAAAAAAAAAAAAAAAAAAAAAAAAAAAAAAAAGTTGAGTAAAAGGTAAGAGGTAAGTTCCCTTTATTCTTATGTCAGTGCAACTTGCCGGGGGAAAAAAAAAAAAAAAAAAAAAAACAGTTTCAATGTAAAAACACTTAAACTTGAAATCTAACATTTGAACTCTTTGAACAATTGAATATCATTCTTTCATTTCATCCCTGCTTAATCTCTTAATCTCTTTAGACAGAGGACTTCCCTTGGAAGTGGTGGAACTTCTGCCTGAGGCAGCCACAGCCAACAGCTTTATTATCCTGAATGCCTTGCTAAGAGCAAACATCCATCCTTAGCTCACTTAAAAATCCAGTTCCCTTCATACAGCAGTGCAGCAGAAGACTGACTTTCAGTTACTGGTTTAAATCAATTTATCTTGACTGATATTAAGTTCTATATTCCTTTTTAATGAAATGGTTGATGGTTTTTCACAGGTCATTCCCTTGTAGAAAAAAAAAAAAAAAAAAATAGATTTTCTTGTGTTATTGATGTTTCATATTTGAAGAACTGAACGGTCACATATCAAAGAAAATTTCTTAATACTATAATTTCTTAATAATATGAGTCTTTAACAGATACTTGGAAATCCAGATAGATTCCAGTTCAAGCTTCTCTGTGCAGCTGAAAGATATGACAAATCCAAACTAATAATATACAGCTTGTTTTCTGAAATGCTGGGAGATGACATATTCCATGATTCCATGATATTAAACTGTTTAACTTCTACTGCAAAGTCTTATTGTTTAATAACTCAAGCAAGATTTCTGGATGGGGTGCTGTAAACTTTGTTAGGGAAAAACAGATTTTAGGAGATTTTTAGCTTGCCAATGAAGTAACCGGACACTGAGTTCAAATGTTACCCAATATTAGACAATGCTGGTTTATATTATCTAATCAACATATGATGAAAAGTGAATGAAATTGCAGTGGTAGCTTTTTGGTGTTTAATATGATGCAAGAGCTACTATCACAAACCACGATTTAACTTTTAACATTTTTCATTTTATTGGGCTCACATGGCAAAGTTCTGAAAGCAGGGGCACAGGGGTGGCCTCTGTGAAAAGAGTCCAAAAACTACCCTATGTTAGTAAGAACCAGTTCCAGCTGGCTGCAAAAGGACCCACTGCTGTCCAGACAGAAGCCAAAAAGCGATGCTGGTTGCACCTCTGTGACAATATACTTAAGAAGGGGGAAAATAACTGCTGCACAACTGTAGATGGGAGAGCAAGGAGTGAGAAGCAGCTCTGCAGCCCCCAGGTGAGTGCAGCAGGAGGGCAGGATGTGCTCCAGGCAGGCAGCAGCAGTTCCCCTGCGGGCTGTGCAGGGAGAGGCCCCTGGTGGAGCAGGCTGTCCCCCTGCAGCCCATGGGTCCCACATGGAGCAGATCTCCACGCTGCAGCCCCCCGATGGGTGGAGGAGCCCCCGGTGGAGCAGGTGGATGTGGCCTGGAGGAGGCTGCAGCCCATGGAGAGCGCCCACAGGAGCAGGCCCTGGGCCAGAGCTGCAGCCCGTGGAGAGGAGCCCACGCAGGAGCAGAGGGTGTGGGGGGAGCTGCCGCCCACCCATGGGGGACCTGTGCTGAGTCTGTTTTGCCCATGACAGTAATTGTTGAGTGATCTTCCTGTCCTCATCTCAACCCTTGAGCCCCTTCCATCATATTTTCTCTCCTGTTCCCTTTTAGAAGAGGGAGTGAGAGTGTGGTTGTGGTGGAGTACAGCTGCCCAGCTGAGTAAAACCACTACATTCATTTAGACAGGAAATTTTTCAGCTATGAGTTTACCTCTCCATTTGTTTTCATTCAAGGTGAAGTTTTAACAAGTTTTCAGTGCTCAAATATTGTGCACTGCCATGGCAGTGAAAGGGTAAGAAGAATACTTGATCAGAATAGCTTTATACACCAGTGGGGTTTGTTCTTCAATGTGTTACTATCATTAGCTGAAATTCCAGTGCTTCAGTGAGACAGAATAAGGCAACTTTTACATCCTTATCTCTTTCTCTCAACTTGGGAGTGATTAAGGAGGTATTGGGGAGGCATTGGGGAGGCAAGGACAATCCCCAGACATGGACTGTATATCTCGAAACAAGACACTGAAACTCATGATAAGGAAGCGGCAGACGGACAGAGAAACAAACGTAAGGACTATAAATCTCAAAACTGGACATTGGAATTCATTATAAAGATACAACAAACGGAAGAATTGGCAACAACCAGCTCTCGCAATTAAGAAACATGCCAATTCAGCAGATTCTTGACCAAAGGTGAAAAGTACACTGTGAGGAAGACTCGGGGTCTTCCTCCCAAAGACCCCTGCCCACGTCCCAAAGACCCCTGCCCACAATTCTTGGAAGGCTCTACGCAGGCGCAAGGTGCCAAAAGGCTAATTAGCATGAGAAGCGAGGGAAGGCGGGGATAGGTAATGAATATGTATAGGCGCTTGTAGAATATTGATAGATTGATTGTATAAATTCAAGACTGCTTTCTGCTTTGGGTATGCACGATAGGTGGAGAGATCCCCCGTGCATCCAGCGCTGCAATAAAGAATATACCACTTAAAGGAATTTCGGCTTCCATCTTTGAATCAATCTGGCACCCCAGATGGGACGACCTCTCTGCCGGACCTCAGGACCCGCTGGGGACAGGACTCCCTAGGGTACCCCCGGGATTTCCCGGAGGGACTCCTCGACTCACCGGATCACTGCGGAGGCAGACAAGGACCCCATCATTGTAAGTGAGTATATTCTTTATTCTGGTTTGGTTTTCTGGTAGACCGGTCATCTGGGACTGTCCAGTAAGTCGGAAGGTGACTTCTGCAGGACAGTATTTGGTATATACTTTGTGGTTAGTACCACAAGTTTATCTGGGGACCTTGGGGTCCATCTGTATCTGGAACTGTCTGTAAGTCAGAAGGTGATCTTCTGCGAGGCAGTGTTTGGTATATACTTTGTGGTAAGCACCATAAGTATATTTGGGGACCTTAAGGAAAGAGCTCGCTTTAAGGTCCATCTGGAATTGTGTTGTCTATTTCAGTTTTCTGACTCATGGAGTATGGTATTTAACTTTGGTTATTGTTACTGTGATTTTGGCTATTTTTCTGGTGGTAATAGTAGGTTCGTGGCATTGTTATAAGAGAGATATCGTTACGGTGTTACACAGTTCGGTTTTCTGACTTATCGCATGTGGAATTTGACTCTGACTATTGTTATTGTGATTTTAGCAATATTGCTGGTAATAGTAGTTTTGTGACATCTCTACTGAAAGATATTGCGTGCCCGTATTTTTGTGAGTGATACGTTTTGTGATACGCTTTTGTAAGTAACATGTGTATTCTGAAAGTGTAAACTGGAAAATGGGGGGGCAAACAAGCAGTGAAATTTTAAAGAAAAGTGTGTTAGGATGTGTTTTAAGTCACTGGAAGGATATTGGAGGATCTGCCGGTGGAAGTGTGAACAGGAAAACATTGATAAAATATCGTAATCAGTGGTGGCCGCTTTATAAGCTGGAATGTGGAGAAAAGTGGCCCCTAAATGGAACTTTAAACTATAATATTTTGCTACAGTTAATGTTGTTTTTTGAGAAGCAGAACAGGATGAAATGTTGTATACTGATGTTTTAGCATCTTGGTGGGAAAAGGTACGGAATTAAGTTGGCCCCTGACTGAGCCTTTGATGTTGGCATTAGAGAAGTACAGGCTGGAGAAAGATAAAGGAAGTGTTAAAAGGGTTGTTGAAAGTGTTAAAGGTGTTTGAAGTTGAATGAGCAGGGAAAGAGGATGTAGGAATGTTAATAGTTCTGCCTCTGCCCGAGGCAGAGATCTTAAAATCACGGGTGTTAGCCCTTTAGGGCAAAGGGACCACAATGGGTCTGAGAGAGTTGTCACAGAAACAGAAAAGCAGTTAACTCTTAAAACAACCTGAGTTCATGTGCGAGCTCAGATTGCCGATGGGACCGCTCAGGGAACTGTGGACAATTGCATTCCCCTGACCGACCCCCACTAAGACCCGAATCATCCTGAAAATTATGAACGGTTAAGTAAATACTAAAACCTGGATGAATTGGGAATTGAGAATATGCTTCCAACAAGGTCTAAAAGAAACCCCTATGGAATTTTTGGACCAACTCTGAAATGTAATGAAAATAAATAAATAAATAAATAAATAAATAAATAAATAAAACAAAACGGTTTGGACCTGGCTTCGGAGGACAAATTGACTAGCCTTTTCCTAGGGTAATCGACCCCTGATTTCAACAGGAATAATGGGGACTTGGGGAATCTACCCTAGCGGATCCTCCACTGGTTATAATGAAGCTAGGGGAGGAATGGAAGTGAAATTTCTTATTGATATGGGGCAACATATTCAGTTCTAAATCAAGCATTAATGCCTTCACAGAATTATTATGTTAGGGTAAAAGATGTGTCATGGTTTAACCCGGCCGGCAGCTAAACACCACACAGCCGTTTGCTCACCCTCCCCCTCCCTCTCTGGGACGGGGGAGAGAAATGGAAAGTGAAGTCCGTGAGTTGAGATGAAGACAGTTTAATAAGACAAAATAATAATAATAATAATAATAATAATAATAATAATAATAATAATAATAATAATAATAATAATAATAATAATAATAATAATAATACAATGATGATAATAGTACCACTACTAATAATGTGTACAAACAAGTGATGCACAATGCAATTGCTCACCACCCGCTGACCGATGCCCAGCCTAACCCTGAGCAGTCCGGCCCCCTCCCCCTGGCTAGCCACCCCTATGTATTGTTTAGCCTGACATCAGATGGTATTAGCCTGACATCAGATGGTATGGAATACCCCTTTGGCTAGTTTGGGTCACCTGTCCTGGGTCTGTCCCCTCCCAGCTCTTACTGCACCCCCAGCCTGCCTGTTGGCAGGACAGAGCAAAAGGCTGAGATGTCCTTGGCTTGGTATAAGCACTGCTCTGCAACAATTAAAACATCAGGGTGTTATCAGCACTCTTCTCATCCTAAGCCAAAACATAGCATTCTACCAGCTACTAGGAAGAAAATTAACTCTGTTCTAACTGAAACCAGGACAAGGTGTAACCGAAAAGGCTTATTTTTGTGAACCTTTGAAGTACAAGTTACGGAAAAAATGGGGCATACACAGATTTTTATATATGCCTAGCTCCTCATGGGCACTCTTAGGTAGAGATTTATTAGAGCAAGTAGGAGCAGAAATTGTTTTTGAAAAAAGGAAAATGGAATTAAGTATAGGAGAAGAACAACTAACAAATGTGTTAAGCTTGGCACTAATACAAACTGACCCTAAAAGTGAAATACCTTTAGAGATCACAGATAAAGTATGTCCAGGAGTTTGGGCTACTGAAACCCCTGAAAGAGCTAAAAATGTGACCTTAATAATTATTAAATTAAAGCCAGGACAGAAACCCGTTAAGGTTAAGTAATATCCTTTGAGGATAGAAGATAGGAAAGGAATTAAAGAGATAATTAATAAATTTTTACAGTATGGATTATTGATTGAATGCGAATCAGAATACAATACACCCATATTGCCAATTAAAAAGGCAGATGAAAAAGCTATAGGCTAGTTCAGGATTTGAGGGCCATAAATAAAATCACTGAGGATATACATCCAGTAGTGGCAAACCCTTATACTTTGCTGACTAAATTAAAGAATAGTCAAGTCTGGTTTACCGTACTGGATTTAAAAGACGCCTTCTTCTGCCTAGGCTTAGCCACAGAAAGCCAAAACCTATTCGCCTTTGAATGGGAAAATCCCGATTCAGGCAGAAAGACGCAGCTTACGTAGACATTACTACCTCAAGGATTCAAGAATAGCCCCACTATTTTTGGAAACCAATTAGCAAGGAAACTCGAAACATGGATGCCTCCGGACACTGAAGGTGCTTTGTTACAATATGTACATGATCTCTTAATAGCTACTGAGACTAAAGGGAGTTGTATTCAATGGACTATAAGTCGTCTTAATTTTCTGGGTTTAAATGGATATCAAGTCTCTTGACAGAAAGTCCAGCTGGCTCAACAAAGTGTGACCTATCTGGGATTTGAAATTTCGGAAGGACAACGAGAACTAGGAACTGAACATAAGGAAGTCATTTGCCAGACTCCAGAACCTCAAATGGTAAAGGAGCTACAAACCTTTTTAGGAATGACAGGTTGGTGTCGCCTTTGGATTTATAATTATGGACTATTGGTAAAGCCTCTATGTGAATTGATAAAGATTAACCAGTCAAAGTTAGTCTGGACTGGAGAAGCACAAAAAGTCTTTAAACAACTTAAACAAGAATTGATGATTTTGAAATATCAAGCAATATTGGTAGAACAGGACAACGTGGAAATTGTGATAACTAATATTGTGAATCTAGCCTCTTTTCTTAGTGATGCTCCGGCACAACCTGTGATTCACGATTGTTTAGAAACTATAGAGACTGTGTATTCCAGCCGACCAGACCTTAAGGAGGAGCCTATGGAAGATGCGGAAGAAACTTGGTTCACGGATGGGAGCAGTTTTGTTACGCAAAGACAACGTAAAGCTGGATATGCTATAACAACTACTCAGCAGGTAATCGAGTCTAAGCCTTTACCCCCTGGAACATCAGCTCAAAAGGCGGAGATAGTTGCTCTCATGAGAGCATTGGAACTGGCAGCGGGAAAAAGGGTAAATATTTGGACAGATTCTAAATATACATTCGGCGTGGTACATGCTCATGGAGCAATTTGGAAAGAACATGGATTGCTGACCGCTCAGTGAAAACACAAAGTATGCTGAAGAAATTTTAAAATTGTTAGAGGCTGTAAAACAACCAGAAAAGGTAGCTATCATGCATTGTCAGGGACACCAAAAGGGGAACACCGATTTTGAAATTGGAAATCGATTGGCAGAGGCTAAGCAGGCAGCTGAAATAACTGAGGTGAAGGCATTGTCTTTGATACCAGACGGTAAAATCCAAACTATATCCAAATTATACAAAAGAAGACTTAAAATTAATTGAAGATTTGAAAGGTAAAATGAAACCAGATGGATGAGTATATTTAAAAGATAACCACATAGTAATACCCTCTGGTTTGACATGGCCCATAGTTCTTACAGAACACAATAAAACGCATTGAGGAGCTGGCACACTGCATAAGAGCCTGAGTCAGACATTAGTGGGACGATATGATAAAACAAGTAACTCAACAATGTAGCATTTGCTTACACAATAACCCCAATACCAAGAATAGAATAAAATTTGGAATAATCGGTAAAGGAAATTATTCGGGGCAACAGTGGCAAATTGATTTTTCAGAACTCCCTAGAAAAGGGGGATATCATTATTACTGGTTCTGACTGACACGTTTTCAGGAAGGCCTGAAGCCTTTCCCTGTCGAACAAACAAAGCAAGAGAAGTGGTTAAAGTCTTGTTAAATGAAATAATACCATGCTTTGGGATTCTAGTAGCAATGTCTTCTGATAGAGTTTCACATTTTTGTGCACAAGTGGTAGAACAGATAAGTAAGATTCTAAAGATAGATTGGCAACTGCATGCTCCTTATAGACCACAGGCAAGTGGACAGGTAGAAAAAATGAACCATTTAATTAAACAATAAATAGCTAAAATTGGATAAGAAGCTAATTTGTCATGGCCTCAATCCCTCCCTTTAGCATTACTTGGAATTAGAGTTCAACCTAGAATAAAAGGGAATTTGAGTCCCTTCAAAATCTTATATGGAAGGCCATAGCAATTTCTATTTAGTGGAGAGGACCTAATGCAGTTAGGATCAGAATATTTATATGCTTATATAACTGAACTTCAGAAACAATTAAATAAAGTACATAAATTTGTTTTAGGGACCAGGGCTAGAGGGTTGGATCAACCAATCCACCCCTTTAAGCTCGGGGATTATATATATATAAAGACTTTTTCAGGACAACCCCTACAGGAAAAATGGAAGGAAAGTGGACGGAACCATACCAAGTATTACTGACAACACACACCGCCATTAAGATTAAGAAGCAAGCAGCTTGGATCCACAGTTCAAG
This sequence comes from Aythya fuligula, assembly GCF_009819795.1. Classification (NCBI taxonomy): domain Eukaryota; kingdom Metazoa; phylum Chordata; class Aves; order Anseriformes; family Anatidae; genus Aythya; species Aythya fuligula. Next base: position 79,250,229 of record NC_045593.1, on the reverse strand, counting down.
GGTGAAGAAGGTCCCGGCGAGGATATAGACCACCACTCCAATTGGACCAACAAAATTACGGTTTTCCAGATCCTAATGATTGCAGGGGTGCGGTTCTCGGATTCGGGGTGGGCAACTTGGGATGAGAACTTACACCTGACCTTAATACAAACAATTTCTCAAGTAACTAATAAGACGAACTGTTGGGTATGCACCCATCTGCCACAGCATGGGAATAAGGGTGTATCGTTAATCGGGATTCCCTTGCCTGCAAACTTATCTTGGACTAATTTGTGGGAAAACACATCTTGGGGTCGAAAATATTAAGAAGTTTTGGAACTAGAAGTGAATAGCTTTGTGCTGTTGGAATCTTACTATGTATGTGTACAAAGGTGTAACCCACCTAGGGGTATGGGGAAATAGGATTGTATAAATACGGATACTACTTATGTGGGAAATCAGACATCTTGTAATCGAACAATTGATATTAGTACGACTAGCGGCTGGGCAAATTCAACCAGCTGGACGGTTCCAGAAGGAAAAGGGTGGTATTGGCTATGCAGTGATACAGCCCGTAAGGTCTTGCCTGAGAATTGGAAGGGAACTTGCACTCTTGGAGCGGTAGTCCCCAATATGACAGTACATGATGTAGTGCCTCGAGGTTACTTGAGAAATCATATCCGGAGAATCAGATGAAAAATTAACAATACAATGGTAGAGAGACACACCCCTTTTCATAGTTTTGTGTGATGGTTTATCACATGGTTAGGAGTGAGTGAATTGGAAAAGGCAATAGTTAATATTTCTGCAATTATAGAGAAGTTAGAAAACAAAATTCTGGATGCTATAAAGGCTCAACAAGAAGAGATATCTAGTTTATCACAGGTAGTATTACAAAAGCGGATGACCCTAGACTTGTTACTGGCCACTCAAGGGGGAGTCTGTACAGTAATAAACACAAGTTGTGGTATGTATGTAGATCAGAGTGGAAGGATCTCTACCGACCTGGAAGAAATATGGAAGCAGACAAGGATCCTACATGATATCAGTAAAGATGATCTTTCGTGGAGTTTTAGTGAAATATGGAATAAGTTAACCTCCTGGTTGCCCAATTTTCAATGGTTGAAACAAGTGTTCATTGCTCTAATCGCATTAGTAGTATTAGGAATATTTGTGTGCATGTTGTTTAGATGCCTGCTTTGTTGTGTTACTGTAAATAATGAAAGTATCTGATGCAAAAGAATTTGCATGGGAAAAGAAAAGGGGGGATTGATTAAGGAGGTATTGGGGAGGCATTGGGGAGGCAAGGACAATCCCCAGACATGGACTGTATATCTCGAAACAAGACACTGAAACTCATGATAAGGAAGCAGCAGACGGACAGAGAAACAAACGTAAGGACTATAAATCTCAAAACTGGACATTGGAATTCATTATAAAGATACAACAAACGGAAGAATTGGCAACAACCAGCTCTCGCAATTAAGAAACATGCCAATTCAGCAGATTCTTGACCAAAGGTGAAAAGTACACTGTGAGGAAGACTCGGGGTCTTCCTCCCAAAGACCCCTGCCCACGTCCCAAAGACCCCTGCCCACAATTCTTGGAAGGCTCTACGCAGGCGCAAGGTGCCAAAAGGCTAATTAGCATGAGAAGCGAGGGAAGGCGGGGATAGGTAATGAATATGTATAGGCGCTTGTAGAATATTGATAGATTGATTGTATAAATTCAAGACTGCTTTCTGCTTTGGGTATGCACGATAGGTGGAGAGATCCCCCGTGCATCCAGCGCTGCAATAAAGAATATACCACTTAAAGGAATTTCGGCTTCGATCTTTGAATCAGGAGCGACATTCTTAGCACCATGTTCTTTTCTCCCAGACTACTGTTTTCTCCCACAAGAATCTGAGTATGGAGTCACCTCCTCTGGAGCAGAGCTTTGTGGTAGGATTTACTTTCTCTAGAAATTCGTGTGCACAGAAAGTACCAGAAATAGCTTATCCTTTTACAATTAAGGACTGCATTGACTCTGTTCCGAGTGCACAAATCATTGTATATTTTATTTTAAACTGGAAATTCAATTTAAAAGTTATCTTAAACCTTAAATGCTGAATATTCCGGAGCCAGAGAAATTTAAAACATTTGTAAGAGCAAATTTATTCCCATAAATGTTTATACAGGGAGATATAATCTCATTACTGTATTGCATTGCAATAACAAAGGAACAAGGAGAAGGACAAACTTCAGATCTATGTTACTCATTACAAAAACCTTATGTGACTGCTGATTATGGGTGGGTAATGAGCATGTTGTGTTGTCATAAATTTTGTGTATATATACAAATTAAGCTTCAGCTCCTTTCTGATTCAACTGCTATATGTTTTCGTTCCTGAGACTGAACTGTTGAACATATTAAAGCCAAAGGAGCAGGAATCTTTAGGCTTTTCCCTTATATATTGTGCTGGATCTGGCTGGGATGAAGTTAACTTTTCCCCACAGCAGCCCATACAGTGCTGTGCTCTGCACTTGTAGCTAGAACAGCATTGGTATCACATCAGTGTTGTGTCTGCTGCTGAGCAGTGCTGGCACAGCATGAGGACATCCTCCAGTCCCCCCAGGAGCCAGCAGGCTGGGGGTGGGCAGGAGGTGGGGACATCACCAGGGCAGCTGACCTAAACTGACCAAAGGGATATTCCATACCATATGGTGTCACACTCAGCAATAAAAAGTGGGAAAGGGAAAAGGGGGGATGGAGGGGGGGAGAGAGAGGAGATGTTGTGGCACTTTTTATGAAATCATCTGCCCTCCCAAACAACTACTATGCATATTGAGACCCTACTTCCCTGGACATATCTGAACATCAATCATTGGTGGGAAACAGTAGTTGCTTTTCTCTCTGTGCTTCCACATGGCATTTGCTTCTTTTTTTTTTTCCCCCATTTTCCTTTTCCCTTTAATTAAATTACCTTGTCTCAACCCGTGAGTTGTTTTTTTTTTCTTCCCAGCATACTTTCTTCATCCTCTCTTCTTCTAAGCAGGGCGATTGAAATAGCAGTTGTGGTGGAGTTCAGCTGCCCAGCAAGGTAAAAACCACCACACATATTCAGAGGTGAATAGAGATGCTTAGAGCAAAGAATTCCTAAGAAATGTGACCCAAAACTGGGGGAAAGAGGGGATGGCAGAAATTATTGTGTTTTGTAGACTGTTTGTAGACTGACAGGGCAATAATTTATTTATTTATTTCTCATATTTACTAATGTAAACCAAAGCTGGGTCAACTGGCTGAGTTGACTAAGTGGATCTAAGTCCACTTAGACTGGACAGAGAAAGCTGGATTTTAGTTGCTTATATCCTACAGTTGCCTACTGATTTCATGAAATAAAATATCTTGGACATACATTACAGCCTGACTTTTAAAAGTGCAAAAAATATTCAACTGTAGTTAAAGTCAACGGGAGCTGTAGCTGCTTTTTATAGCTGAATAATCAGGCACTTACTACTTTTATAGCCACAGCTATGCTTTTTTTTTTTTACTTTTTTTTTTTTTTAAATAAAGGGGCACTTAAACTCTTAAATTCTTTCCTGAGCTGCTGGAAACAACTGAGTACTTAATATTTTAGGGAAAGAAAAAAAAAATAGGAGAAAAAAAAAAAAAAAAGACCCCTGTAAGTACCTTTTAAGATAAAGATTTAGGGTCTTATTATTAAGGCTCCACTTAGAAAGGAAATCTTATATAAAGTTATCAACATGTGAGTATAAAATGAATAACTTACTTCTCAAGGACATACTTTGCTAATGTATACTTGGGAGCATGAATAATTGGATTAAAAGTGCATCTGAAAAAACACACTACTGAGAATATATTTGTTACTGTATTGTTAAAAGACAGAGGTTCCACCATATTTGAATTTTAATTCTAAAAAGATCCACTTCTATGAAATTGTGAATTTGGAGTTGGTCTTTGACTGGGATATCCAGAATATTAGATGTCTTTGTTTTCATGGAGGCAATGCTCGGCTGGGTATCACCTACCTTAACTTTCCAATACCTGCTGATACCAAAGCTGTGAGATTTCACTCTGCCCCACAGCAATCAAATAAAGGCAGGTCTGCTTGAGATACAGAAAAGAGAAACAAAACAAAACAAAACAAAACAAACAAACAAACAAAAAACACTTCAGAAATTAGAAATTTTTCATAGTAAATATTGAAGATAAGCGCAGTAATAGCCTTCAGACTCTTCCCTCTTTTCACCAGGGGTAAGATAAGGAGAAACAGAAGTGAATTACAGCCAAAGACACTAGGAAGAGAATGTTCTGACTGAAAGTCCAGGTTAGCACTGAAACAGGTGGTCTGCAGAAGTGCTCTAAAAGCCCTGCTAATGGAGACTCTTAAAAGAAGTTAGAGATATCTGCCAGGAAGGGTTCTACCATTCCTGAATCTGCTTTGGGCACTTCATTTATTCTGAAAAGTCAGCATAGTAGTAAAAAATGTTATAAACAAGGCATAGAGAGCTCTTAACTGAAAGACATATTTGTGAAAAACGACAGAAAGATGAAATGAAAGAAATGCACAATTCTTCCGCATCCAGGGTGGGGCAGAGGAGAAATCCAAGCAGGAACTGAAACAGATCTTGCTACTGAAACAGAAGCAAGATCAGATTCATGCTTTTTTTAATGATCATACCCTTTAGGTAAAAATAAATTTTATTGAATAAACTAAAACTGTAAAAACAGTTTTTAGACTCATGTAGAAAAGTGTTTCTTCTTTTAGCGTCTGCCAAGGAGAATAAGAAAACTCTAAAGGCAGAAGCAATTACCAAATAAAGTTCCTTCCTGAAATCTTCTGTACATGCTACCATAGTAATTCACCACACTTTACTACACTCTTTGGACACAGTTCACAAAATCACATTAGAACAGGTTAAATAGGCTAGTCGTTTCATTTACATAATGCTTGACGTTCAAAAAGCTCTTCCAATTAGTTGTTCACTTAAGACTTCTTGCATAGTGAAATGGCTTCCTGTAAAATTAGGAGTCTTAGTTGTCAAGTATTAGCTAAGGATAATTTAATTAAAAAGTAACAAAACCAAATTATCATATTAAATGAAATATACATTTTTGTCAAGGTTGCAAATTTTCATTCTGTAAATCTTGCTTGGGTGTGCCTGTCAGATTTTTTTATTTTTTTAATTTAGGACACATTTTAGTAGTTTGCATCTTCTTATAAGAAATGTTCTGCCCACTGCTACTGCAGCACAAAGCAGCTGAACAAAGCCTAGTTTTCTACTTCAGATTTTGTCTCTTACTGGTAAATTGTGGTATGAATAGCCAGCAGAAAAGCTTTCTAGCACTGTCAGTCTCAGAAATCAGTGAAGGCAGTACTCATGATGGAAGTCAGTCTGTTTTTCATTCTTCTACTGTAAACTGGCAGCATGGCATCTTATAGTTCGGATGCCATTACATCAATAAACACAGTTTGGAAACTGTAGTTTCATGCTGCGACTGGGACCAGCCCTTGAATGACTTAGGTTCTGTTTCTGCTACTCTCTCTAATCCTAAAATGACTTTTAGTTTAGTGTCTAAATAATTTGCCCACATTATCTAAATGCCTTTGACTCGAACTCATTGACTTTTTTTTTTTTTTAAAAAAAAGAGTATTAGGAGTATTAGAGTATTTTATATATCACTGCAGATATTTTCATTAGAAATTCAAATCACCTGCTTTTCTATAGGACTTTCTTCTACCATAAAAGACTATTGTTGGTGATCATTCGTATTTTAAATAGACTACTGCATGACTGTGTAAAGTAGGCAAACATTTGCAAGAACAGAACATTCTGAATGCCAGAGGTACTAAATTAACATTTTTGTCTCAGAAGGTTGTATAAGGAAATATTAAAGCAGATTAAAATAATTTCTTTTTCTGCTCTGTTGCTCACAACCTTTTAAAGTACAAGCAGCACAGATATAGGTTTCTGTATGAATTCAAAATGACCTTTTAAGACTTTAAGCTGTAGCTTATCGGTAGTACACCTGCTGTAACATCTTTGCAAAGTTTATTACTTTTGAGCATGTTTCACCCGCTTCTTTTTAATGATTTGGCATTCTCTTAAAGTAACACATCTACAAATTGTACATTTTAAAATGGTTCTTCTCTTCTAGGAAAAGCCTATTAGTAAAAATTAAAACAAAATGTGGATTTTTTTCTTTGATTTTGAATTGCATTTGAAATTTTTCATTCAAAAATAAATTCTAATAAAATAAATGGCATATAGCTCTGAGTTTGGGTAGTATCTTTAGAGGAAGATTCATGCAGTGGAAAAAGTTATGTCTTTTTCCAGACTCACTAGAGCTGATGAGTCCAAACAATGTAATCCCTAAAGGTTAATTCAGCTTTCAAACAAATACTGCTCACATCAAACTCTTTGTATTGTTCTAGATAGTTCTGGCTGGTATCAGAGTTGAGCATTTAAACATTTTAAGCAATTTTTCCTTTTAAAATTCAAGTGACTATTCCTGTACTATGTATTCTCATTTGGCCAAGAAAAATACTCAGATATTTTTCCTGCATACTGTTGAAAAGAGTAGAAAGAAAGGCTTTGAGGGTTGCAGGTGGGTACTACACTGAGGCTTTTCAGCTCACTGGAGATAGCTCAGGGATCTCTAACTCACGCTTGCACTTCATGAGCATGCTCTTTCTCCCTAAGGCTTCTTACTGCTCATTACTCACTTTACCGCTCATAAAATAGAGAAAAGCAAGAATTGCACCTTAGAGGAAAGAATATCTGGGGAAAGAAAGAAAACAGAATGGAGATATGGGCACAGACAGATAAGAATGCAGAGACAAGAAATGCCAAGCAGGGTAGAGGCAACCAGAACTATGTAGTTACCGTAAATGAGAAAGATGGAGTATGGATCTAGTCTGGAGAGATCTATAACTAGTCAAGAAAGGGCCACACTGAGATGGCATGACCTTTATCTCCCTCAAAGAGGAATTAAGACAAAACAAAATGTGCAGCCCAGCTCTGTCAACTATTCACCTAGATTTTGCCTTCTCTGTGTTACAAAACAAGATGCTTTTACCAAAAGCAACTGCTTGACTATGTCAAAGTTATGGTAGAGGATTCATCATATATCAATAACTTTGTTTTGATGTACATGTTAGAAAGAACTGGCACTTAGTGGCAAGTTTCAATTTGCTTTCAGCTGTCTAACAATGAGAAGTTCAGTGATAGGCATGTATTTATGATATAAATGTACACTTTTATAATGAAGGCATACCTCAAAGTAGCTATTCAGATTTCATTAAGCTTTCATTGAAACAGCAAACTTTCATTTGTGCTCTTAAAAACTTCCTTCCAAAGCATTCCTGAAAAGCTTATTCAGGTGATTTCTGAGAAGCTCTGCAATCTGCAATCTTAACCATCAAACCCTCCATCTAGAAGGACTTTGAGACATGCTTTAGAATAACTAGAATAACATCAGTAGTAAGTCACTGGCAAGATGCTCTCTCTGTTTTTTTAGGGTCATTGGATAAGGTGGGTATACCTTATTCATCTCTGGTGAGCCATCCACTAGAGTGAGGAGTTTCAATAGGATATGAAAGATGAAAAAGGATTAAAGAAAAAAGAAAAAGAAAAAAAAAAAAAAAGAGAGAGAGAGAGAAGTTTCTTACTCTGGTTCTAGAAATCACTGTTATCAGCCACAGCAAGAAACAATCAAGGATCTTGTACAGCACTGTAGGTAATCTGTTTCTTAATGAGCTGATTTGAGTTTAAAGTGATTCCATAATGTAAGGGAAAGAATGTTTCATCCCTCCAAACATTCAGCCATAACTACTCATGATTTAATGAACTTCTCTCCCATCTCTGCTTAGTAAGTGATATGACAGACACAACATACCTCTTCAGTTTAAATTGTATGAAACCATATTTTTGTCAAGAATATATAAAACTAAGATGTGTGTGGAATAAAAAATAAATCACTCATTCAGTTAATATCTAGATCATTTACCAAGGAAGACAAAAAAGAAATTGAGTTCAAATTTCTGTATCCCTAGTCTATTCCATAATCACCTTTTCAGCCAAATATAAAAATATTGGAATTCAAACCACCACCAGTGCAAATAAAGCTGTGACCTGTAATCATCTTACAGAAAGTAGGAAGAATGCTAAGGTTGTCATATTGTAGGTTTTTGCTCACCAAGTATCACATTCCAGTTAAATTGACTACATCAGGAGTCTGAATATCAGATAGCTCACTAAAACATGACTTTTTCAACAGCTTTTTATATTTTCAAAAGACAAAGTTAATGTCTTTATGTTAATTCCATCTATTTCACATATTTAAGTAAAGAATGCATTCATCATCCATTTTAGTAATTGTGGGAAATTACATAACCTTTTTCAAAAAGGCAAAGAGCCAGACAAGATATTTCTGATCTTTATGTTCCAGAAATAGCGTCAAGGCATAAGATACTGCATAGCCTGTAAGCACAGGAGATAATGATTGCAATAAATCTGTCCATGTGTTGAATAATTAATGTTAGTAGAGTTTATGAGGGCTTACCCCCTCCCTTTCTGCTGATACATAGTTAAAGCTGTGCTCCTGCAGTTGCATAGTAAAAGCAATGCAAAATAATAAAAGGTAATTTAAAAATAAATAAAATTAAAAAAAAAAATAAAATAATAAAATAAAATAAAATAAAATAAAATAAAATAAAATAAAATAAAATAAAATAAAATAAAATAAAATAAAATAATAAAATAAAATAAAATAAAATAAAATAAAATAAAATAAAATAAAATAAAATAAAATAAAATAAAATAAAATAAAATAAATAATAATAATAAAAAAGAATGAAACCAACTCTCCCACCAATTCTTTTTATCATAGTCTCTTCACATTTAATAAAATGATAGTGAGAAAACTTCTCATCCAAATTTTATTCTTTCTTTAAATCATCTTTTTTCCAACTCATTCTGACTAAGGAATTCTTGCTTTCCTCTGGCATTGGATAGAAATTCTCTGGCTTCTTCCATGATCTTTGTGGAATCTTTGCTTTCATTTACCTTACTTCATTAGTCAAAATTCCTGTTGTCAATTTTTCATTTTCTTTTAAATTTCTGGAGTCAGACTCTTCTCTTGTATATTTTAGCATGCTTCCTCTGTGTCTACTAATTAGCTGATTTTTCTTTCTTTCATTCTTGGGCTTGCATATGGTATTCGGTTTTAATTTCCATGTAAAATTTATGTTGTCTAGAGCATTATTCACTTGATTTCAGAACAATAAGCAGGTTCTGAAGAATGAAAGAAACTATATTTTTTTGGTCATAGAAATTATGGACAGATATTCTCTTAGTCACATTGTCTGGTGAGTTCCTATTTTTCTAAGATCTAAATAAAAAATAATTAATTTTGTAATGTATTTTATAGAATTGCCCTCAGTGTGTCCCTCCTCTGAAAAACAAATCTTCATTTGTTTGACTCTCTGGTGCCTTTATCACACCTGCTCATCATAGAATCACTGAATCATAGAATGCTTTGGGTCTGAAAGGACCTTAAAGATCATCTAATTCCACCCCCAACCCCTTCCACCAGACCAGGTTGCTCAGAGCCCCATACAGCCTGGCCCTAAACACTTCCAGGGATGGGGCATCCACAGCTTCTCTGGGCAGCCTGTGCCGGTGCCTCACCACCCTCAGAGTAAAGGATTTCTTCTGAATACCTAATCTAAATCTGCCATTTTTTAGTTTAAAACATTACTCCTTGTCCTATTACTGCACTTCCTGGCAAAGAGTCTCTCCCCAGCTTTCCTATAGCTCTTGTTATGCACTGGAAGGCCACTATAAGATCTCCACAGAGTCTACTCTTCTCCAGGCTGAACAACGCCAACTCCCTCTGCCTGCCTTCACAGTAGAGGTTCTCTACCCCTTTGATCATGTTTGTGGCCCTTCTCTGGACCTGCTTTAAAAGACCCACACCTTTCTTGTGCTGTGGGCCCCAAAGCTGAGTGCAGAGCTCCAGGTGGGATCTCACGAGAGCAGAGCAGAGGGGGACAATCCCCTCCCTCACCCTGCTGCCCACGCTGCTGTTGGTGCAGCCCAGGGTATGGGTGGCTTTCTGGGCTGCAAGCACACATTGCCAGCTCATGTTGAACCATCAACCAACACTCCCAGGCCCTTCTCTGCATGGCTGCTCTCAATCCATTCTCTACCCATCCTGTATTTGTACTTGGGATTGTGCTGGCCCAGATACAGGACCTTGCACTTGGCTTTGTTGAACTTCAGGTATATTTCTTTTAAAGATCAAAAATTCAAGCTTTTTTTCAAGTGTACAATTATGAGGTGCTTGTAAAAGGTGTCTTATCAATACATCCTTCTAGTATCTGGTCTGGGAACATGGGTCCCTCATTATAAGTGTGTATGACATACCTAGCAAATGTCAAATTTAAATTCTTTTTTCTCAGTGGAAATGTTTTCCCCACTGCCTCTACATTTCAATACTCTCTCATGGAGTATCTTTGTCCTTATTTACATCTTGATGTTTTGCCTGTAGGAGTAGCCTTTGCCCTTCTCCAAAGGTTTTTACTGTTCTTATTTTCTAGAGACTGGGGGAAATATCTCCAAGCAAATTCTTATTTCATCTTAGTCTATTAGTCATTCTCCAATTCATACACTTATGAGGTAATACCTTATTGGGAGAAGTTAACAGCCACCATGTATTGCAGTCAACCATGTTTTTTTCCATAATAGAAATGAGAAAAGAAGATTAGACTTTGTCCAAAGGAGAAACATAGCAGCATGTAAATATCAAAGTATCCTAAGAAAAGAAGGTAGTGGGAGAGGGTGCAGAGAAGGAACACATAGAGGAATATATAGTACATTAAAGAGTACTTGAGAAGGTTAAAAACTTGATTTCAGGTAGGCCAATAGCCTGGAAGTTATCTTTTATATGTAGCTAAAGGCAAATTCTTTATTTTTTTATGGTAGTCTAGTATACATAAGGAAAGCTTAAATTTATGCAAGACTAATTATACCAAGGACTTGAAAATTAAATTTTAATTGAAATCCAATAACATCATTACTAATATGAAAAAAAAAAAAAAAAAAAAAAAAAAAAGTTTTAAACACACACATACAAAAACAAAACAAGTCTTACTGTTTAAAATGCACATTAAAAACAAATTACGTCCTCAAAATAGGTGATATGGACCATTCTCTTTTGAGGAAAAATTTGTTTTTAATGATTCTGGTTGGTTTTAGCAGTGCAACTTGTTGTAGCATTTGTAATGAATTGTAAACTGAAAATGTCTCTCAAAAATGAGAAGTAGAGAACAAGGAGAAGAGTCTGGCTGTGAGAAGAGTTTAATCCTCATTACACTAATGTGGCATATTTGCATTATTGAGAGATGGAAGATCTCTGTATGGTTATACATATTTTAGCTTATTTAAAAACAATAATAACAAAAATAAAACTGTGAATACTGAATGTTTTGGTCATGTTTCTTGTAGAGACAAGGTCAAACTTGCTAAAATTTTAAAATTACATGAAACAGTACACCTTTACCATGTGTGCCTAAAAATAAATAAATAAATAAATAAATTGTGTTGTTCAATTTTCATAGAGCATTAGAACATTTTGAAAATTCTGCAAGCTTCAAAATTTTATGAGAAAGATTTTTTATCTTCATTTAACAGATGAAGATGCAGAAACAAAAACAGTTTACAAAAATAGCCCCTATATTTTGGTGTCATAAGAACAACATTAAAAAACAGAGATTTCAAAGACTGTGGTTGCTCACCTACCCACAGACACAGTGAAATTCAACACAAAACTAAAATCAATTATTATATGATTTGCTCATTATTCATCAAATTTTGCCTCATCCTTACATTTGACACATTTGTTCTTGCATTCAGTAGTATGACTATGTGGTTTTGCAATTGTGATAATTATTTTGGAGCAGTTTCTACCTCAAAGACTCTTCACCATATAAACACAAAACCCACTTTACACTTCACTCAGAAAAAGAAAAAACATCAAAAAAATTGTCTCCACCATAAGTTTTCTTTTGAAATATAATGAATATGATTTTTATATTATATCTGTTTTCAGCTGTGCTTTTTGCCTGAAATGGAAAACTGGAAGTGATAGTATTCTTTTTGATCCTCTGTACTGTAGTTCTTATGCAAATTACTGGAATATACTTTTATTTTGTCTCTCTTTATGTTCTCTTTGAAATAAACCAACCATATCTTTTCAATCTCTCTTTGGAGAAGAGTTTCTATCTATTAAGTCATTCCAATCATCTTCCTCTGGAGAGCTTACTGTACTCTGATATGTCCTTTTAGAGTTGGAAATCTAGAATGATCTTCCAAAGGAGGGAAATTTACTGATTTATGTGGTGAAATTATATTTTCTGCTGCTTTCTCCACCCTGTTCCTTATGCATCATTATATTTTGTTTATTTGTTTTTAGAGAAGCTGTAGAATGGCACCAATCCTGGTCCATTATATATTATCTCTCACAACATCTTGTTCAACTTATTCGTTCTTGATATTCCTTCAGCTACTGTTTAGTTCACATTCTTTTCTAAGTTGGTACTGTTTTTTCCTTTCTACAGAAACATATGGAGTAAAGAATATCACTTTATATAGTAGTGTTTGAAACAACTGCTCTAGTCCCAACAAGAGGGATCATACTGCAGTTATGAAAAAAAATCAGATGTGATTGTCACTTTCATTTTAGCATGCAAGGTAGAGGACAAGGCAGAAGCAATACTTTCCCACTCTAAAATGGATTATCCAAACTGAAAGAGTTGCCCTCAATGCACTTAAGGTAATATTATCCCACTAAAGCAAATGATCAAACTTTACTTGTCATGATTGTGCAGGGAATTTCCTTTATGAAAGCTGCACTTTCACAAAAAAAAAAAAAAAAAAGGAATCCACTATACAGTGGCACGTTTCCAAATACAAGCTTCTTTTTTTATGTAGAAAACTACAAAAACTGCACAATCCCTGATTTTCTTGCCATTTCCCTCAACTTTTACCAAATTTCTCTTCTGAGTAGTTTGTCTTATACTGAAGCTAAAGACCTGCTCTTTCACATGTCTCTTTCTTGCTATCCTACTGCGAAAACTGTTAACAGTTTTTTTCATATTTGTTTGACTGTGAAACTAAATTAAATTAAAGAACAATCCATATATGAAGTCATCGAAGCATACTGATGCCTCAGTCTTGCTTCTGCCATCCTGTTGGCACCATCTCAGTAAACATGCAGTAAAAGACCTTGCATCTTCCTACTTGCAGCAGAGAGGTGCCTGACATTACTATTGCTGTCACCATCCACAGAACATCCAGTTTTACAGCTAATATGTGCCAAAACCACTGAAGATTTTGGCAACCCAATGTAACATTTTGCATATTTGCACTAGGTTCATCACAGTGACAGCTGCTCAGACAGATTTCTCAGTCTTTTGTGCCACTAGTGCCCCACGTATTTCTGTCCTTGGCAATCCTTTCAAGAGTAGAAAATACCAGCTGTTACTTCTGGCCACCAGAGTAGCAACAGCCTTCTTTTCTCATCTCCTCTAAATAAATAACTAAGGCAGGCAACTAAATCTAGACTGAGGAATGGCTTCCATCTCTAAATCAAGTGGATAAAACGGTGTTGACTCAATGGAGCACTCTGAGTCTTCAGTGAAAACAACACAAATGAGAAGGCTGAAAATGGTTGTGGTTCAGATATTTGTAGTTATTATTGTTTTCAAAAAATACTTTTAATAGTTAGAAAATGCAGTGTTTTGTCTCTTTTTAAAAAAAACTCTTTTTTAATTCTTTCCACTACATACTCATACAAATCTCTGCTGCAACAATACCCCTTTTCTATAGAAGAGATAGGAATACAAGATCATCCAAAAATCATAGAATCATTGAATCATAGAAAAATATACTTGCAGATCCCAAAACAAATAGTTTCAAAATGCTGCAGCAGTTTGCACCCTCTCTGTTTAATGTATCAGAAGAATATGTTTTCTCCTCACTTTTCATTTTCAGGCTACACATTTGGATTATATCTGTACAGCATCACTTCCTTATACACAAAATATACTGTACAAGATATCTCAGCAAGTCAGACACAATACTGACATGACTGAAGGCAAAGGCAAAAGGTTTAATATTCAAATAACTTTACATGTAGCTGATAGAGAAAATGAAATGGACATAGCTATCACACTTACACTTTCAGACCAGAAAGGCAAGAAGCAGTTGTCACAGACCCTGTTAGTCTGTTTCAACACCGTTGTCTACCTAATAGAGGCAGCTGTAATCCACACTGTAAGGATTGCTCCCTTCTCTTTCTGGTGAATTTTAACCTTTTACTTCTGTCATGGTTCCTCTCGAGTGGGCAGCCGAGCTCCACCACAGCCACTCTCTCACTCCCCCTCCTCAAAGAGGAATGGGGAGAAAAGATGTGAAAAGGGCTCAAAGGTTGAGATAAGGATGAGAAAATCACGCAGTAATTATTGTAACGGGCAAAACAGACTCAGCATAAGGAGATTGTAAGATTTATTGCTTATTACTAACAAGCTAGAGAAGTGAGAAACAAAGGAGAGAAACCAAAAGCACCTCTCCCCCCATCCACCCTCTTCCACCTCCTCCCCCCGAGCGGCGCAGGGGAATGGGGGAATGGGGGTTATGGTCAGTCTACAGCACTTCTTCTCTGCCGCTCCTTCTCGGTCACTCTCGTCCCATGTGCTGTGGGGTCCCACCCACGGGATGCAGTCCTTGATGAACTGATCCGGCGTGGGCTTCCCACAGGCAGCAGCTCTTCCAGAACTGCTCCAGATATGGGTCTGTACTACGGGGTCCATCCCTCAGGAGAAAACTGCTCCAACCTGGGTCCCCCACAGGCCGCAGCCTCCGTCGGTGCAGGGCCACCTGCTCCACCGTGGTCTCCTCCACAGGCTGCAGCATGGAACCCTGCTCCACCGTGGTACTCCATGGGCTGCAGGGGGACATCCTGCTTCACCATGGGCCTCACCACAGGCCACAGGGGACTTCTGCTCCGGCGCCTGGAGCACCTCTCCCCCTCCTTCTTCACTGACCTTGGCGCCTGCAAGGCTGTTTTTCTCACTCCTCTCACTCTCCCAGCTGCTGTGCCGCGCAGCATTTTTTTCCCTGTCTTAAATATGCTCTCACAGAGGCGCAAAACAACATCACTTATTGGCTCAGCTCTGGAAGACAATGGGGCCCTTCCCAAACATGGGGCAGCTTCTAGATCCTTCTCACAGAAACCACCCCTATGGCCCCCTGCTACCAAAACCTTGCCACGTAAACCCACTACAACTTCTTATTCTAGCAACTTGGCTCTTTCACATGGGAATTTGTAGTGGTTTTATGCTACTTGGCCACTGAACTATACCACATCTACTTTCTCACTCCACCTCCTCAAAGAGAAAGGGAGTGAAAATACCATGGAAAGGGTTCAAGGGTTGGGAAAAGGATGGGGAGATCACTCAACAATTATTGTCATGGGCAAAACAGACTCAGCACAGGGAGATTAATAAAATTTATTGTTTACTAGATCAGTGAGATCTAAAAGCAAACTAAAAGCACCTTCTCCTCCCCATCTATCCTCTTCTACTTCCTCCCTGCGAGTGGCGCAGGAGAAGGAGGAATGGGGGCTGTGGTTAGTCCCTGACACTTCATCACCACTCTTTCCCGGTCCCTCTCTGCCCCTGCTCCACATGGAGTCCCTCCCACGGGATGCCATCTTTCCCAAACTGAGCCTGCGGGTCATGCCCATAGGCATCATCTCTTCAGGAACTGTTCCCACACAGCTCTGTACCACGGAGTCAATCCCCCAGGAGCAAATTGCTCCAGCAGTTGATAATGAAGTGGCTTCAAGGCCGCACCCAGAAGGTGATAGTCAATGGCTCCAAGTGGAGGCCAGTGATGAGTGGTGTCCCTAAACAGTCTTTCGAGGGACCAATACTGGTTAATATCTTTATTAAGGCAGCTGACCTAAACCAACCAAAGGAATAATCCATACACTCAGCAATGAAAGATGGGAAAGGTGAAGGAGAGGGGGGACTCTCATTATGAAGACATCATCTGTCCTCTCAAACAACTACTATGCATATTGAAGCTCTGCTTCCAAAGATGTGTCTGAATGTGGTTCATTGATGAGATTTAGAGGATATATTTTCTCTCTCCCTCTTTGCTTCTTTTAGGAGGAGTGAGAAAGCAGTTGTGGTGGAGTTTAGCTGCCCAGCCAAGTAAAACCAACACACAGATCTAAGTGCAATGTTCTACTCCTGGGTTGGGGCAATCCAAGACATGAGCACAGACCATGTGAAGAACTCATTAAGAGCAGTCCTGTCCTGCAGAGAAAAACTTGTGGGTTTTGATGGATGAAAAACTTGACATGAGCCAGCAGTGTGTACATTGCAGCCCAGAAGGCCAACTGCATTCTGGGCTGCATCAGCAGAGGCATGGGCAGCAGGGCGAGGGAGGTGATTGTTCCCCTCTACACTTGTGAGGCCTCACTTTTAGTACCATGTCCAGATCTGAGACCCCCTGCACAAAAAGGATGTGCGCATGTTAGAGCACATCCAGAGAAGGGACACAAAGATGATCAGAGGGATGGAGCAACTCTCCTATGAAGAAAGACTGAGGGTATTGGGGCTCTTCAGCCTGAAGAAGAAAAGACTCCAGGGAGAATTCATTGTAGCCTTTCAGTACTTAAAGTGGGCTTATAAAAAAGATGGAGAGTGACTTTTTACTAGGGCACACAATGACAGGACAAGGGGGAATGGTTTTAAACTGAAAGAAGGGAGATTTAAATTAAATGTTAGGAGGAAATTCTGCACACAGAGAATGTACAGCACTGGACCAGATTGTCCAGAGAAGTTGTGGATGCCCCAGCCCTGGAGGTGGGGCTTGATGGGGCCCTGGTTCTTAGTGGATGGCATCCCTGATTATAGCAGGGGGGCTAGAACTGGATGATCTTTAAGGTCCCTTCCAACCCAAGTTGTTCTATGATTCTGTGATACCATAAACATACTTTAATTTTGTTTTATTTATTTATTTATTTATTTATTTATTTTTGTACAAATGTCTTTCACAGAAGAAGATGCCAATCAACAGTCATACTGATACCAGTGTCTGGAAAAGCAGTTTACATTACTTTTAGCAAGATATTAGACAAACAGTGAAGATAGCAGGCAAAATTAATAAAAGTGGGTTTTGCTCGGTACCATTAGCTACCAGCAGTAATTAAAAAATCAGGCAAATAAACTGCAAAAATCAGCAGATCTCCTCCATATGTTACAGCTTGTACAAGATGTGTTGCTTCCAAAGAGTCCAAGGGCCAGTTTCTAATTTTAGATGTCCTGATATTCCTGTAACTCCAACAACTGGGGTGGAAAGGTTGCAGGGGAGAGGGGGGAGTGGTGGAAAGAGAATATCCTTCTGCACACAAGCTGAAGAGCATGTTTTCTGCACCTTGGAGTTCTGCAGTTCTTCTGGGATTAGAAACTAGCCCCAAAAATAGAACATGTCAAAAGTCTGAGTCATTATAACCCCTTCATGCATGAATAAACAGTTCTTGTCCACTTTCTTCACCTCCATTTTTCACAGCAGTGTGGCATTCAGAACTTAAGGCTATCTCTTCGCACCATCCTACCCTTTTCATGTTGCAACGCCAATGTATTGAATATTCTAATTGCTGCTATTTGCTAAATCTGTTCACGGTAGTGGTGAGTTTTATTTTGAAAGTAGTGCTTTTTTTTTTTTTTTTTTTTCTTTCTGTATTACTTGTAATTCTCCAGAAACTGCTCACATAGGCAAAAATTTTGGGTTGCATCTGTGTGATCTTACATTGCTGGTAATTATTTTAGCACACTAAAGCTATGCATTTTCAATATTTCTGCAATACTATCTTTTAATATAAGATTCCTATTACATCATCGGATATTATATCATTCATTTTTATCTTCTGTAAAACATTAAAGCGTTGCTAAGTGTTACCTGTTATCTGCCATCCAGTATGCATTCAGATACTCCATGATTAAACAGTCTACAAAGCTGAAACATTTTTTTCCCATAATTGGTGGTTAAGAACGGCTTTTCATCATTTTTGAGATAGTTGCAAGCAGACATAAAACTACAAAATTTTTTAGTTTAATTTACAGAGGTAGATAAATTCTACCTTAAATTATGTACATCATGTCTGCACTAGAAAATGTATAATTTTAGAAAGAGGCACAATCTGCCTTCATGCACTTTAAATTTGCATTCTGGCATTGTTTTCTAATACATTTTTTATGGTTCAATTTCATTTTTTTATAAGAATTTATCTTAAAATTTAAAAATCTATCAAATGTTGAAGCATAAATACAGATCAAAAAATCAGAATCTAACTTCCAATTTAGCAGCTATGATACATGAAATGGCCCTTTCTCTGAGGAACTCAAATCCTGATCCACAGGTGTTAATAACAAACGTTGACTAAGTTACAGGGCTTCATTATGTCTATCTGTCTGTTAATATGCAAGCTAAGAGTAGTCTGAAGTGCAGTGTGGATAATGTGTTCTGTCACTGCAATTGGGAGCAAGAGACTGAATTGGAGAGAAAGCAACAAGTTTTGAAGATGAGGTCCTCTCCCAACTGCATGGATGATGTAGTTAGTAATCAATAAACCAAGATACCTGGAAATGAAAGAACAAAGGAGAGGGATAACTAGCAGTTGGATTGGTGATAGCAAGTAATTTCTAGACAGTGACTCCTAGTTAAACATATAGCTAAAAGACTATATATTCTCAGACAGAAAGTCTGGTAGGCACCTGAAAGATAGCTTGAAAAGTTTGATTCTAGCTTTTAATTTTTCCAGTGCAAGTCTTTTGCACGATACAGCAAACATTCTGACATACTCAACTTGCTTTATTTGTCTGTGATTTTGAGCAACTTTTTCTGTCTGTCAAGGAATCCTCTCAGAGTGGGAAAGAACTGGACTGATTTGGCATAGGCCTTGTCCACACCTTAATTACTAGGTCTTGGGCACAGTTAGCTTAGAAAGAAATTATAGATTTAGACCTGCTAGAGACAAGTTTGGCTTGCCATAACTTCACAGGGACCATAAGGGCTAACAGACACACTTGCCAGGATGTATATACCTTAGATGCACCACAGTAAGATGTAGGGCTGATTTTGAAAATAAACCAAAAGTTTTGTACGATGAATTTAATACTCCACAAAGAGTCTACCAAAAAGTCCAGATTGTAACACAGTATAAGAATAGATGGTACTTCTTATAAAGTTTAGAGCTTTCTGCCATTTTACTTAAAACCCTATCTGACCTTGATTTAAATTAACTGCATGCTTGTATCAGGACTCCCAGTTTGCCTCAAGTAGAGGGCCAGGAATTTGCATAGACTCCCACAGTTATTGTAATGACCCAGATTTTGATATATCATACTGAAGATGATTTTAAAAATGCAAAGATAGGATGAATTTAAACAGGGAACCAGAAAAGTCATGGCTTGCCCCAGAAAAAAATGGAGAAAGAATGAGTGAAGGAAATAAAAAATATATATAATAGATTCTTCAGCTGTAGCAATACATATATAGGCTAGAATATCTGTATTTCTTTGGAGTTTTCATGAATTTGAAATTGCATAGTGTTTGTACTGCTTTAACATATACTTTGCAACTTTTTTTCTTTTTTTTTTCTTTTTTTTTTTTTTTAAGCAGTTAAATGCTCAGTCTTCATCTCATTGTAAAGCTAAAAAAAATTGTTTTTCTTTCACTGTGTGAATACATGTTCTACAAACACATCAGGTTCAGAGTCTACTTTCTGACAAAAGAAATCTTTGAACTCTCATACAAGGAACTTTCATATTTGCAAGAATAATAGCAAGAATAAAAGAATAATTTGAAAGATTTCACAGGCAGGGCATTTTTTATAACCAAAAAAAAAATTCAGAATACTTCAAGAAACAAAATCTGGAATCAAAAAAATATACTATTTCTAATTATATACAATAAAACAAAACAAAACAAATAAAATAAATTAGCCACTACCTATTAAAAGAGCAGCCTGATGATTTTTAGGAGACATAATGCTACTTTAAATTTTCTTCTTGCTAATTGTATGTTAACATATTCATTAAATTTTAAGTGCTGAGCTTCATTTTTGGAGAAGGAAAAAAATTTTTTTTGGTTTCATTCACCAAAAACATCTTTTAGATCATACGAAATCTCTGAAGTTCCTAGAGTTACTATTTCTGCTGACAATCTAGGAAGAGTATGACTTAATGCTGTGAACAAGTAGTTCAAGAGATACTCTGCATATCACTGATATGTATGAAAGAATCTCACAAGTGCTTGAATACATAAATAGCATTAAACAGTCCTCCATATACTCTTGAGATTTCCTGCATGTTTGTCACTCCAACCATGATAAAAACAGTTATTTCACCACATCTTACTAATGTAACATTAAAAATCATTCCTTCACTTTCAATTTGAACAGTAATCCCAAAATAGTGTTTTTTTGTTTTGTTTTGTTTTGTTTTTGCATTTTTTGCTTGTTTGTTTGTTTTTTTATGTGTGTGTGTGTTTGGTTGGTTGGTTGATTGGTTGGTTTGTTTGTTTGTTTGTTTGTTTGGGGGAGTGCTGAAAAAATGTAACAGTGAGAATTTATAGAAAGCATGATTAGCTATCACTTCTTGAAAATAAAAGTTGTCAAAGATCAATTAAGCCTAAGGGGAAGAGGTTTAATTAGTTGATGGAATCCTTGTGATGCTTGAAAGCAGAAATAAAACCCCAGGCAAAGCGATCTTTTTGGCATGAAATTCAGTGTGCTTTTTGTTTGTTTGTTTGTTGTTTTTTATGGCACACAGTTCAGTATTTCACTGTTTATTTCTCTCCTCTTTTTCCTCTCTGCAATGTTTACAACAAATTTCACCTTCAGCAACCCACAACAGAAGGGTCCTCTATGAGAGTGGGCAATACAGACAGCTGTTTGATCTTCTTCATCTCCAGGAGACAGCTCTGTCTCCAAGGCAACACTGCCAAAACTCACCAGTACCTTTCTGGATCCTTGCAGTAACCTCTTCTGATGTTGTCTATGCCAAGGATGTACAGATTTTACAGGACAGTCCCATTGGGGTGCTTTTGCCATTCATTCCCAGGTAGACTCACTTCATCCTCCAGTACAGTTAACTGCTGGGATCTCCCTGTCACTCCATAAATACAGATGGGTTCTGTCCCTTTATAGCTTGATGTTATTAGTGTACACTGTGTGCCATTGACCACTCAAGCCTCATATTCCCATGGGTACAATGTGCCAGACTAAATACACACAGTCCAGCAAAGCTGATTGTCCCTTTCCTCCTCCTGGGTGGAGCCAGGGCCTCTCTTGTCCTGGTCATAATATCTATTACTCACTTTTTGTAAATGTGAATTAGTCCCTTTATTAAAATTAGAAGATCAGCCCGTCTACTCTGTCTGGAGAACTGCCCACTGGAAACTGGAGCAGCAGTTTTCTGGAATAGCCCCCTTTTGTGATCATCTTTCCTTGCAACTCGCATACCTGTATCATAGGGGTCAAGGTATGTTTTCTATCCCACTTCTTTGTGTCCTCCCCTTGGTCACACAGGTAAAACCACAGGGTGGCACATGGTGTGTACCCACTAGATCCTCTCTCCTGTGCAGAGGAATGCTTACTCCTAATAGATGAGACACTGGTCCACTGGTCCATATAGGTTGGGGAAAAGACATATTTTCTTCTCTTTAATATGCTGAACCAGTTTCACCACAGCCAAGGTACAGGCCCATAGGGGAGAAGAGAGACTTTCTTCGTACTGACAGAGTTGGCCGGCTAATTCATCTCTCCAGGTCATTATGGCCAGTGAATTGGTGTACAACAATGATGCACGCTGTACAAACTGACACAACGTGTCGTGTACTTGACTTCACCTGTATCTTTGGATATCTGGTCATTGTATTGATCACCACAAATCACCTCCAGCACATCCAGTTTACTCAGGCACTGGACACACCCCTCCTCCATGGATGCCCATTTGCCTGATTGATATACAAGATCTTCCTTGAAGGGATACTTTTCCTTCACACCTGACAGGAGTTGCCTCCAGGGGCTAAGGGTTTGTGCCTCTTTTCTAATCACTCTGTCAATGCCCCCTTTCCTAGAGAGGGATCCCAGCTGCTTGGCTTACGTGCCCTCTAATTCCTGACTACTGGCCCTGTTATCCCAGCATCAGGCAGTTTTCAGAATCTTGTCTGAGCAGTACCTGTGGTGTTCTGGGTCTGCCCAGAGCTGTAAAGATCTTCTCACAGAAGATTGGTTGACAGGACAGCAAGAACTTGTTACCAAATTTTGGCACCTCTCACTGCTGTTTGTCACTCTGAACTTAGCAGCTTCATACAGAAACCTGCAGATTTCTGTAGACATTATAAAGTATTGGTGGCTCCTAAACACTGGATCGGACTTTGGACTGCAAAATAGGAGACAATAAATGATTTTATTTTTTTTTCTGACCAAAGCAGTACATCATACCTTAAATTGTAACCAGTCAGTGAAGGCACTGCAGCATGATCCAGGACTCTGAAGTCTGTATGACAAAGTACATGGTACCCCACACATTAATCACTATATAGAAGTAGAGAAATTAAATATTCCTTCTTATTCATGTAAGATCACTAAAAGTTATTTACTTGCTAACAGATGTTTTCTGTTTTTTGATGCATTGTGTCACAAGGCCAGGAATGGAAAATACATTAGGGTCCCTGTTTTATGTAATGGCTTTGCCATTCAATAAAATTTCACTGTGAATGTTTTTGGTTCCAGACAACACAAATAATGACTACTCAATAGTCAATAGCTGAATATTTCAGGAACAAATTGATATTCAACTAATATTACAGGAAACTCTTTTCTTAACATAAAATAGTGCTTCTTACTATTGTCAAAATCTATGATCCTGTTTTCTTCTATAGACTTCAGTTCACCTCAGCCAAACCTTCAACCTTCAGACCTATCCCTGACAAATCTATAAATTAATAATGGTAATATGCCATTTCTAGTTTTGGACAGAGGATGATAATCTTATTTAAGGGGTGATGGAGAGTTGGAGAGTCTTTTACTTCTAAGCCCTTAGAGATAAATAAAAGTCTGAACTATGATGTGTTAGCAGGTAGGCATTAAATGATGTCACTTTTTGATTGGATTTTGTCAGGTTCATTGTTGCTGCCAATGAACATAAGTGTTTGTGATGTTGGCACAGAAATCACAGAACACCCTTGCAGAAAGTCTGGTCGTAGCAGTCCAGTAGATTATGGCTAACAGTGAAGAGTTATATCTATATTAATTATCATGTACACAGTGTAGTCAAGTAATACTCAAGTATTAGTTGAGCCATGAACATGTATTCCTCAGTACTGCTGTTGATTGACTACAAAAAACTCAAAAAGATGATACTGGGCTTCACTTCCTGCTATTGATGACAGGACAGAGCCTTCGCTGAGCTAGCAATCCAAGGAAGAAAATAGTTCAGCCTTTAGTCCTGTATCACAACCAGAGAGGAGAAGGCTTCAGGGATGGGAGAGTCAAAAGCAGAACAGAGTAGTATAATCACATTTCTTCTGCCTTCCGTCACAAATGCCTCAGTTGTGCAGTGTATTCTGTATTGAAGAATCAGAACTACGGTAAGTGCATGCATTTTTGCAGAATATAGGAATGCACTGGCAAGCTGGAAATGTTGTCAGGCTTCCTTATCTTCTTTGAAAACACCAAGCAAATTATAAAATGTGAATTGGTTTACACTGGATGGGAATTTCACAGGTTTTTTAGAAAAACTCACCTATTTTCAATACAGTGTTTCACAGAACTACTGGTGATGTTTATAAGAGCAGAATGAGAACTATTTTTTGTTATCAATTGTTGTTACTCATTTGTATTACAGCACAGCACTGTCCAGATACAGAGCAAAATATAATTGTGATCTTGATTACTTAGCTCTCATTTAACTAGTAGTCTAATTAATTAGTGTTGTGTTCTTCCAGGATGTGCAAACAACAGAATTACATTTTAATCAATGTTGTGTGAAAAAAAAAAAAAAAAAATTTTCACATCTATTTTAGCCAAGCCTACTCTCATATCTCAAGTTGCTGCTGTACTTCCGTCTCTAAGGATGATAGAGAAAGAAAGGAATCCAGAAGAGTTTACTGGCATGGCAAAATAAGAGAAAAAATCTTGTGCATATACACTTACCTTTTGCTGCATGTGCTAGTAGGTCCCATGCTGAGGGAATTGTGACAATTCACTGATGTTCAAGTATCAAGATGTTCATAATACTACTTTTGTTGTGAACCTGCATGACAAACAGCATTGTGTTGTGATAGCAGTATTGCCTGAAGATTGTAGGCCTGAAAGTACTTGTTTGGTAGGGATCAGAAGTCTGATAAAAATCTTGACACTGCTCTAAGGAAAAAGAGACAAAAAGCAGATATCTGTTTGATAACTCAATAAAACAACTAAGGCATGACAAGTGAGAATAATAAATTATGGCAGTGCTGAAACTGTAGCTGAAAGTACAAGATTGTACTGTGAAGTGCATGATTTGTTCTCAAAACTTTCTCGCATCACTTCAAGTGCTGTCTGGTAAAAACAGAGTGTAATAGTTATGTACAGTCATTTTACTGATGTACAGCCCAGAGTGGAAGCCACTACAGCTTCCTCACAGGCAAGCAGCTCAGTAACAACAATCACTTTAAGCACTATACTATAAAGAAAATTAGTCTAATTGATGAAGTACTGTATATATTAAAATAATTCCTTACACAGAATGCCAGTTTCTGCCTTCCCCATTGTTAGGAGTCAGGTTGAGGTTGAAAAAAAAGTGTTGCTCAAAGTAGACTCATCAGTCTATTTTTTATGTTCCTGTAAAATATTTTTTTCCAACAAAAGCAGATGCTAAAAACATTATTTTTTTTTTTTTCATTCTATTCCTCAAGGAGTTTAAGTGGAAAATATTGCTTCCAACTTCTGATACCCAATCTCAGCTTTCAGCAAAGGAGTTTCTAATGTCTTCAAATAACTTGTGGCAACAAGCTACACAAACGAACAAACAAACAAACCCTTTCAGGTTAAAAACAAACAGACCTATAAGTATACATATATATGTATATGTATATATTACCTATATATATATAAAGGACTCTCTCTATATATAAAAAACTCATGAATGCATTTTCACAGTTGTAAGCTCTTCTCATCTTCTTTTTCAAAAGCAATTTGCTGAAGGGACATCACAGACTGCAAATCACAGGTTATGGCTTTGTATTCAAACAAAAAACCCTCAAAATCTTAAATATCAGAAAATACCTACATAATTTAGTGATACCATTAACCTCAATAGGCAAACTAAAATTGTGATGAACAGAATGGGAGCTTTTATATTATTTTTTTAAAAGCCAATATAATTAAGTGGGAACTAGTGCAATAGCATCTGCAGAAGATCTATCAGGTTTCATCTGAATTTGAACCTCAGATATTCATGTTTATGTGTTTTGGGAGCCCAAATGAAATAATTTATGACTATCCATGTGTACTTTTTGACAAATAAGGAAAGCATTAAATGTGTAAAATCACACATAGAGTAGTAATACTAAGAGATAATGTGGATGCAATAGTGGAAAAAAAAAAAAAAAAAAAAAAAAAAAGAGCTTAGACAATCTTTGGTCTGAAAAGTAATCTACCTTTTATATGCACAATGTACTTAATAACATTGGTTCGGTCTTTGCTAACTTCTAAACTGACAAAGAATCAAAATGAAGAAAATGGTTCACTGAAGAACCAACAGCAACAGATTTTTAGGACTGTCTTAGGACTGTCTTGGCAGGGCAGTAGAGGGAGAACAGCAGAGAAATAATGCATCACCTTAAAGGAGGCTGTAGCGAGTTGGGGGTTGGTCTGTTCTCCCACGTGCCTGGTGACAGGACGAGGAGGAACAGGCTAAAGTTGCACCTGGGGAGTTTTAGGTTGGATGTTAGGAAGAACTTCTTTACGGAAGGGGTTGCGAGGCATTGGAATGGGCTGCCCAGGGAAGTGGTGGAGTCAACATCCCTGAAGGTCTTTAAAAGACATTTAGATGTAGAGCTTAGTGATGTGGTTTAGTGGAGGGTTTGTTAGTGTTAGGTCAGAGGTTGGACTCGATGATCTTGAGGTCTCTTCCAACCTAGAAATTCGGTGATTCTGTGATTCTGTGATTCTGTGATCACAGAATCACCAAATTTCTAGGTTGGAAGAGACCTCAAGATCATCGAGTCCAACCTCTGACCTAACGCTAGCAGTCTCCACTAAACCATATCCCTATGATCATACTATTGCTACTGTTTGACCTGTTGGTTTTTCAAAGCGAGTCCACTTGCCATTGAGCATGAGGTCTGGATGGAATGAAACAATCATACATGATTTTCTCATGTCAGTCAGGAAATGCCTTTCCTTGACAATCAGTATCACAGACAGCAGGTACTCCAGGGGAATGCAAAAATCAAATCACCTCCCTAGAGGTCATACTGGCAACATGGAAATTTCAGGCTTCTGGCTCACTGGTGACAGTACGTAACATTGCTTGCTACCTTCAAGGGATTTAATGGCATGCAGCCTTAGTGACAGAAGAGATATTGAGAGACAGATTTGGCCAAATATTCGTTTAAATATAAGCAGCAACAGAGTTCATTATAAAATGATTTATTTTCCTAGGTGTTCCTAGTATGAGATTAAGCAAGACAGATGCAGTCACCTCAGACACAAAGTCTTCAAAGTTGTTCTTTGAATTAGAAATTGGAAATGCTTAAGATGAATTATCTGTATTGATAGATCAAGTTTTTTGTTTCTTTGTTTTGTTTTGTTTTTCCTACAGGTTACTTCTTTTCTCCCTAGCATATGTTCAAGAAGATTTTATTGTCCATGAAAGTGAAGGGCAGAGAGTACAGCGTCCAGCTGAACACAGCTAAGGGAAATGAGATGCATAGTAAATGATGTGCATAATTCCCTGCACATTTATGCTAGTGACAGGAAATCTCAGGTGTGAAACCATTCAACATCCCATCTGTTCTAAATGAAGTCCTTTCCTTTAGGGGGGAAATGGAAATGTAAAAAGGCCTTTAACTTTCAGTCCAACTCTACAGTGCCATTCTCGTCATAAGATTTCTTTAAATTATGGAAATAGATAAGTATGTTATTTGGAGCAGTATGGAATTACAAAGAAAGAGACTAAGAATAGCTTAGGATCTAAATTGTTCCCCAGATAATGGTCTGTGCATTAAATACTGTGAAAATTTCTAGAAGAACTCAGAAGCAGTTCGTCTTGTAGAAATGTGTATCTACGTGTATCTACATTACACAGTGGGAAAGACTGGTGCTCGTTACTTGGAAAAACTTGGCCTCAGAGGTCTGGGCACTTATTCAATATCCCTTCAGCATAAGACATCTGAGTCCAAGAAAGAAAAGAACACTTGGTGACAGAGACAGTTAGCTGCAACTGCTGTAGGCAACATAAGCATGCTTTCAACTTGTCACCTTTGAACTGAGAAGCCAGATTTTATCCAAGAAATAACCTTTTATAAGTGGATTGAATATCTCACTCATTTTTTCTCATAAACTCAGACTCTAAACTAAAGACTCACAGCTGTTTCAGGTGCCATAAGAAGTCACATAAATATGGCTTATTATGAGTACCTTAATGTTGTACAGAAAAAAAAAAAAAAAAAAAAAAAAAAAAAAAAAAAAAAAAGGAAGAAGAATGCATTGATTTTCTACACGTACACACACACACATATAAAATATTAGAATTTGTGTTTGTCCTTTAGTCTTACGTACAAGATTAGACTTTAGTGGTAGTGTTTTTCATATTCATATCTGGTTTAGAATTGATATATTATTTACTTCAGAGTACTTAAATGTCTTTGCTTTTAGCAGGTTTTCTCTTTTGGCCAAAGGCTTGACTACAAAGAGAGCTTTTGATTTAGAGATCAAGGCAATTATGTACTCCAAACCTTCTCTAGATGAATTTTCACTCATCAAGTGTGTTCTTGGGATACTATGTTTTCTTTAAGGTGGAGTTTGCAAAGTAGGTTGGAACACTTAAATGTTTTGCTGATTTTCACTGGTTTTCCCCAGTCTAAATTGGTTCTGGTCATCCAAAAGAGCTAGGTCATACTCAAAGATATGCTATGAGTTGCATATTTCCCAGATTAAGTAAACAGCAATCAATAGGATTTTAACAGCTATTTTATAGTTGATAATCTTCTGAATCTTGTATTGGAAATTTAGCTTCTGTTATAGGTTCTGGTCCAAGATCAAAACTAAATTCCTAGTGAAAGTCTGCAGCCTAAACATCTCCCTTTAAATTTGCTTCCCCCGTGACTCTGAAAAGTAATGAAAAATTTCAGAATAAAGTGTGTGAGAAAGATAGCATTTCAAATGCACACCTACTCTTAATTTTTATCTCTCTGCTAAGCACTGGACTAGAAGACTAGACTAGAAGAACAGGAAATAAAAATGCATATTAAAAGCCATGAAAGGCTTTAATTTGGTATTTTTAAATGCAACAGCAAGAATCTGTCTGTTTCTGCCATTTCAAGTGCTTAGAGAAACTTTATTTTAATTTCTGTTAAAGATGTGTTACAATTGTTTCTACAGTTCTGCCTTGTGATGTTTTACTAGGTATTTTAGGGTTTTGGTAAGAGAGCAATGGAATGCCATTTTGTAGTTGTCTTTTTATGAAAAAAAAATATATATATAGCAACAGTAGAAGTATTATATATAAACACTCAGGAGAAAACTATCCATATTCAGAATTAAAGGTGTCATAAGTTAAATTTCAAGAACGAGAGGCAAACTTCTTTTAAGTACTAGAGATACAATTGTTTTGCAATTTTTAGCTTGGCTCAAAGTCTGTCAGATCCAGGAAAAGAGCCCATCTATCATATGCTGCAAAACAGACTTTAAACATAAACATTCTCTTCTCTCCCATTTGTCTTATTCAACCCTGTCCTGCACATGAATAAAGCAGTAGTCCTAAGAAACTAAAATATGTCATCAAGTAAGAAAAGGTTGTCTGCCAAGATGGATTAAAAATGACAAGCACATTTCATTCTAGGATTTGAGGTCCTGATGAATAAAAGAAATCATGAACTCTAGCAAATTAACACCGGTAACTAATGCATTCCTTGTTCCTGACTGAGAAAAATTCCTCTTGGAGGAATTTACCAGCCACCGTACCTGGATAACATTCACTATTATCTATGAAACTATAGACATCACAGAGTGTTCATCATGAGAATGTAGAAAAATAAGAGTGCAATCACCTTTTCAAACTGTGCTGGCAAAGATAATAAAAGTGGTTTGAACCTTATGACATGACTGCTCTTATTAATTTGAACTTGAAGACCTCATTTATTTTTTTTTATTTTTTTTTAACTTCATGAACATATATTTAAAAGATTTTAAATATAAGGCAGTGTTATTACAGCTTTTTCTGTTTGTTTGTTTGTTTTTTTTTTTTTCGGTGTTTTTTTTTTCAGAAACATCTAAACATCTGAATATTGTTCTTCTAGGAAAAATAACCATAAAACCCAACCCAAAACAAAATAATAAATACTTACTAAACTGTTTAAATTCTGCAGAAAAAAAAAATCTTATAACAGGGATGAAATTAATCTGCCGAAGATAATCTGTTAACATAGATGAAATAAAGTGTCCCCTGTACATCTGTTTGATACTTCTTTTGCCTCTCCTAAGCCACTACTGTGGTGACTTCAAACTAAAAATTGGAATTTTGTTAAGTCAGTATTTATTTTCCAAATAAAGGAAATCAGCCAACAGGTTTATACACAGAAATCAGTGAAAAGGAAGAGTCAAGGCAATGTATTGGATGCAATCTATTGAGTCTCAATCCATGTCCCACAGAAATACAAAACTGTGTTCTTAGAGTTTACTAACATTGCTCACATGCATAAGTATGTCTGTTTAAAGTAATAATGATACATTGGATGTTGTATTGGTTTTGGCAGTTAGTTCCCTTCATAGCAGCTGCTATGGTGAAGTGTTTGGGACTTAGGAGGAAAATAATGTTGATAACACACTGATGTTTGAATTGTTGCAGAGCAGTGCTTACAGTGAGTCAAGGACTTTCCAGCTTCTTGCTCTGTCCTGCCAGCGGTCAGGCTGGGGCTGCAGCAGGAGCTGGGAGGGGACAGAAGCAGGGCAGCTGACCCCAACTGGCCAAAGCAATGCCCCATGCCATATGACATAATGATCAGTCATAAGACAGGAGGGAAAAGAAGGAAGAAGGGAAGGGAATGTTTTCCTGATAAACTATTAAGCATGAGGACCCCTGTTTTCCTAGAAGTGGCCTTTCAGTGAGAAGTAGTGAATGAATTCCTTGTTTGCTTTACTTGTATACACAGCTTTTGCTTTACCAAGCAAACTGTCTTTATCTGGACCCACAATTTTTCTCACTTCTACCAAATTCTCCATTCCATGAGTGAGTGAATGGTTAGGTTGGCTCAGTTGTCCATGAATGTGAGCCCACAGATGATGTCTTTTGTATTTTCCCACTGCAGTGAATAGTTCTGTGAGCATCTAACAAAATCTTCATATATGCAATTTCGTGTTTCTTTTATGAAAAAATAGTTAATAGTCCTAAAAATGCATTTTATTAGCTACCAGTTCTAAAAATGCTTCCTTGACTCTCTGTTCCAATTTGTTTTTTTCTTTGTTTTTGTTGTTGATTTAAATCTCCCCAAGAAATACCATCTCTCAGATTCATGTTTCTTCTGAAAACATAATGAATGAATATTTTGTGATTTGGAACAATTACTTAGCAGCATGCATTACTTTAATAGACACATTGCTTTAAACTAAGACTCCACCATCTGTTCTGCCCTTTAATTACAAACACAGATATTACATAATTCAGAATTATATGTTATAATATAAGTGATTTAAATCTATGTTTGTTCCCTTGTACTACAAATAAAATGTGTGCCTGGTAAATTTCTTCCTTGTTTTTCAAAATCAATGGAAGATTGATTTTGGATAACATAAGCAATTTTTTCATTGCTATGCAAATTCACCTTTAGAGAGTTTCTTGACCTGTTGTTTTTGAAAACACCTATGCTAAAAGTACAAATTTCCAAAGAGTGTGTTCTGTTGTTTATTTAGAGAAACACATACTGAGGGTCATAAGTTTTAATGGCTGTAAGAGCCAGAAAACGGGCTGGTAAAACTCCTTGTTGTGACTATAAATCTTCAAAAGACAAGAAAAGGGGAAGGGAAAAGGGAGGACAGACAAAACTACAAGCTGACTTTGAATTAAATCTTTTCTAAAGGTAGCTGCAAAAGTAATTTTAAAAAGTCACAACAAAGAAGGAGGTGCTTTTCCTGACACACACACACACACACATACACACACAAAAAAAAAAAAAAGCATACCATCAGATTCAATGGTGTGCAGAAAATCTAGGAGAATAGGAGAGAATATTGCCCTTCTTGTAAGCACAGAGATCAAAGGAGTGTTGGCTGCTCTACAAGCTGCCATGCCCCAGCTCTCCCCATCCAACAGCAAATAAGTAACAGGTTATTGCAAAGTCACACGGTAAGAACTCAGGTCTTCCTGAAGAATCTGAGCACCAGGATTTCCCTCACAGTATACCACTTAATTTACAATGTCTAAACTCCCATGACTACTGATGTGTAAAAGAAATTTTTATTCTCCTCTGATTTTCACTAGTTTCTTGCATGCCCCATCACTTTTGCAATATAATCATTTTATCTTAAGTGTGAGTTAACCTTAGAATAAATATGTGTTAGCCTTTACATTTTGGTACATTGAAAGAGTATTTACATTGCTCACCACCATTTTTATAAGTACACACATCATTTTTTAAAACCTTAGAGAGATGATTTTCATAATATGAACTGTGAAATAGTAATCACAAAGCTGAAAATTGTTTAAAAAAGAAAAAAAAGAAAGCTATTATATTCTACGTAATGTGTTCAACATAAGAAGTATACATAGGTAAGTATAAAAATTAATAAATAAAAAGCAACACTTAATTATGCACACAAGCATATGAACAACGTATAACACACACTACTACACATACCTTTATAGAGCACATAACTTCTAGAGCACATAAACAGAATTACTCTATGTTCAAAGAAGTTTATTACTAAATAACATAGAACAGCAACATGGGAATATAACACATGGTAAATCCTTATTAGCTCCTTCATCAGCCCAAAAGCGGTAGTGATTATAATGAATACTGCTTTGAATATTTTCCCATTCTTGTATTCTGTCCAAGAACTTTACTACAGTACTATCAAATACTACTGTGGAAACTGGGTGAAATATCTAAAGAGGGTTAGGAGTTCAGTGGGCAGACCTGAGCAAGCACAGGCAACAGGGTCAGATGTTGAACTGACCTAAATAGCTGAATCTTCTGCAAAGCCTGTGCATTGGTGAGCCAGACCTTGAAAATACAAGCCTTTAATGTTCATGCATAAATTAGCAAATACCAGAGATGTTAGCTTCCATGGGAGGGAAGCGGATATACGTACAATTAACTCAGGCTTTGAACATTACTTCTTCCTAGCACTGCATAGTCTCTTTCAGGCTGGTTGCGGATAAAGAGGTGTTGCAATTCAAACAAGTCTCTTACAAGGATAATTAGCCTCACAAATAAATCCATACTAATTTTAGTCAGTTAGCAGTGTGACAGAGCTTAGGGATACAGAGGCTTTCAACACAGTGCAGTTTTGAAAGGATTTAGCATGTGCTTTCAAAGAATCAGCATTTAGCCATTAGAATGAAACTTGGAAAACAGCTGCCCATTTTTGTCCTGTTCAGACCAAAAAAGCTTGGAATTCATCAAAGAATATTAAACTAACCTGGAGAAAAAAAAAAATGTGATTCTCATGTTTTAGTAATAAGATTATTTTATCAATGACAAATGGTCTGAGAGAAGTGTGGCAACACATTTTTTGACTGGAAGTTCAAGACTGCATCTCCTTCCTTTTGGGCCTTGTATGCAATGTTGTCTAAACAATGTTGTCTACAGCAATACTTGGATCTGTACAAAAGGGACCTGTGAATCTGGAAGGATTAAATAAATAATCTTTCCATCCTCTTCCACAGAAAAGATCCATGTTTTAGAGCATTTTTATCCA
Organism: Aythya fuligula; assembly: GCF_009819795.1. Classification (NCBI taxonomy): domain Eukaryota; kingdom Metazoa; phylum Chordata; class Aves; order Anseriformes; family Anatidae; genus Aythya; species Aythya fuligula. The sequence continues at coordinate 79,216,980 of NC_045593.1, read as the reverse complement.
GCTGTGGTTGCTATAATGCATTGCAAGAAAAGTAAGAAATAATTTAACATCTGCTGTTGCTGTAAGAATTTTGCTCTGCTCAAAATTATGAGTGTTTTTACTGGAGAGATTTGAAACCTTCCGCCATTTAGTACTTTAAAATTCCAGTGTCTTCATTCAGATGTCTCTTAAGAAGGAATTAAGGAGATAAAGATATAGCAGGGACTTGGTTAAATTAATGTCCTGGAAGGGAATATAATAGAGTAAAAATAAAGAGCTTAAATAAAAAAACAAATAAGAAAAAAATAAAAAATAAAACAGAGATGGCAAGAAAAAGAACATCCTTAAGTTCCTATTAGCAGAGGATTTTTATTAATGAAAAATATATTTATTTCTTTTCAGCTAATCTAAATAGATGTTATTAATTTCTTTTACTGCACTGTCACCTTAAAGTTAATTTATCAGAGTCAAGGATTTGAACATTCCAAAATCAAACTAAGGATTTTCACTGAGACAGTTTTGCAAAGTTGAACTCACTTAATAAGGTGACAGATAGATTTGGAATTGTTGATAAATACATATACTGTAATAGTGCTAATATATTATATCAGTGCTAGTAAAATGCAGTCCCAGGTATTCCTCAAAGGGTGTTGTTTTGTTGTTTGTTTGTTTGTTTTTTACACTGACAAAGATTTATTATTTTTTTTATGCAATGACTCCTAACTTTCCTTTATATTCTAAACTTATTTGTTCTCTCCCTGGGGTGATGTTTAGCATGATTTGGGTGAAGAGCTAAGTACCATAGTCATGTATGTTTAGCATTTACTTAATTAAGCTCCATATCATATTCAGAGGTGTTAACTTCCATGTTAGCCCTCAAGATTCTGTTCTCCTGCCAAAACAGGGCTGTCCAATCAACACAAGACTCCCTCCTTCAGCAACCTCTCATACGAAGTTTGAAGACCTCTGTTTATGAAGTTTGTATAAGAGATAAACAAGAACAAACCGCTCAATTTTCCTTTGCCCAAGGCTGTTGCTTATCAGCGATGCTAACAAGTCTCCACGCTGCACTTAAAACAATGCTTCTGATATTTTCTCCACAAGGAAGGGGAGGGATGAATAAACCAAAGTGAAGATATAAAATACAGAATTAACATGCACTTAAGAGGCTAGGAATTTAGATGAACCTGTATAACACACATATGTAAAGCACATTTAGTGTATTTATTCAGGCCACTTAGTTTCCTATTGAGTACCAATGCCAAAGTTTCTGTGACAGGTTTAGCAATAGTCATCATACAAGTTGTTTTAAGAAAAAGCATTCTTTCTAGCACAAAGACAAGTATAAAATTCAGTATATGTTCAATTCATAAAATCAAAGCAGAATAGAATATCTGATTATTTACCCATTTTATTCAAAATAAACTTTGTAGATGATTTTCTCTCCTGTAAATTAGCCATCCTCAGAAGTAAAGAGAAAAGGGAACATATGGCAAAATGGCTAAAGCAATCCAGAGAATGGATGGATGGATGTTGAAATAGGCTGATGACTAATCTCATATGCCTAATTTTTCCCCTCCTTATTTCAGCATAATTGTTTTAGGTTGCCTTATTGACACAGGCAAAAACACTTAATACATGTATGTTCAAGTAAATATCATAAAAAAAAAAAATAATAATTGCACCTAAGAATACATGGTCAACTTGATTGGGAGTCTGCTTTTGCAAATGTAATTCTAGCAGTGAAATTCTTCAGACACTAGACAAATTTTGATGTAAACAGCTGAGATGTAACTAATAAAAACAGACCTCTAAATAACAGAATATACATATCAGAATGGACATTGGTATTCATCTTGCCACAGATGTAACAGAACTTACTACCAGTACATACAAGGTAGTATGAGAAATGCACTGTCTACCTCTGCAGTGTAAATCTTTCCAGCAGCAAGAACATACATAGAAATCTTTCATAATTTTCATTTCCTTAGACTTTAGACTTTCACACTTGCTTCTCAAAATAACAGAAATTAAGTAAATATTGAAGCCCTATTTCAACTCTGCAGGAAAAGTTGCAGGCACCTTTAGGATATTTCAGATTCAAAAGGTGTTTTTTTTTGACTTGAAGGGGTTTAAGAGCCCACAGGGAAAGTGCTTTCCTCTGAGTGTTGTACCCACATAACTTGATAACTGATGAGGCCCAGTCAGTGGCACATGTGATCAGGATGGTGACTTTGGGGTGCAAGCACAGGTTTTTTTGCACATGCACACCTTTTACCTTTTCCAAAATGCATATCAGGCCTAACAAACTTTCCAAATAAAAATACTGTCAAAATAGAGCATGGTGTTGAAAATCAGCACTTTCGGCAGAGGCAGTTTCATTAGAAAATCCCAAAGTAGTGCTCATAAACAACCCTGTAATTGTTCACAGCATGTCAATGAGGAAAGGCTTTGATAATTTTATTTTGGCAGCAAACAATAGTAAGGAATTAAGTTCATAAAACTTGACTTAATTGTGGATAAAACCCTGGCATACAATTCTACTACATTTCAGAAGCCAATTAAAGTGTTTACAGATTAGTCAACATCTATCCATCCAATTCACATCATCAGTATGCAGACAGAAATGGAAACGCTAAATAGAAATAAACAAATGTCTGTAATTTATAGTTGTAGAAAGTTGTCAGCTGCTTCTCTCAGCTTAGTGGTCTGTCAGAATTTCTTTTCTAAACTATCAGATTCAAGGAAGTTTACATATTGCCTTAGAATTTGTCTAGTCATATATTTTTGTAAACATTATAGCATTCCAAAGACAGGAACGTCATGAGATAAAACAAAGACCTTCTCACCCACAGACAATGACCTTCTTGATCCATATTTACAATTCAAAGTGGATATTTTTAAAGCCTTTTTTAAGTTTCTGAAGCGATCCGATAAAAATCCTGTTTGCCTGATCAATAACAAACCACATTCAAAAGGTCAGTTAGACCTTTTTCTTCATAACAGAAAAGCAACAGCTTATTCACTGAACATTAATGTCCAGAAAAATAAAATCACAAATAAGATAGATCTTGTAGGGAGAATACACCTATTTTGTCATTTAAATGTAGTATTTGATGTCACTAGATAAATTCTTGAAGATTAGGTCATAAAGGGATTTTTTTTTAGTTGATTCAAATAAACTATATTGTAATGCTTGTAATTTATCATTAGTTTAAAATTATAAATTTTACATGAAATTGTTTTAATTTTATGAAGTATAAAAAAAATAGTTTGAGCATTAATTGGTTTATAGCTTTAAGAGGAATATCATCCTTTAATTTCAGGACAGAAGGCAATTACTAATGGAAATTTTCTCTAATGATTGTATCAGGATGTCAGATTTTCACTCCTAGAGTCAGAACATCAGTATATCAGAATATACCTGGAGTATCTGATCATGGTCCTGGGGCTGTATCTTTTACAAATAAAATTATGGCAAAATCAAAACAGCAGAGCAGTTTTGTTCCTGTTGAGGGGAGGGATTTTTTTTTTTTTTTTTTTTTTTTTTTGCTGTTTAAGATAATAATAATAAAAATAATTTTTTTTTTGAGTTCTATGACATACACTTTAACCTCATATAACATGACATACACCATAAAATAATAAAATAAAAATATAAAACATTTGAGGCTTTGTTTCTATACAGATAAAAGTTATTCTGCCCTAAGAATATCTTGTAATAAACACAGTGTGAAGATTCAAAAATGATTTAGCTTACATTGTAACTTTGCATTAAAAAGCCCACACTCCTATGCCATATGCTGCTGTTTGTGGGAAAGGAATAAATAAATAAATAAATAGAATTACTAATAACAGAAGGAAACTGCACAGAAAATCAAAACATCAGCTGTTTATCAAGGTGTTTCTTTGTGGAAGAGAGTGAATACTCCACAGATCAATTTCTCAACAAAACTAAGAGGATACACACCCCTCTTTTTATGAATACAGATTTCCAGGGGAGTGACAGCCCCACACTTAGAAACATGACAATTTCATCTTCTCTAAATAAAGACCTCACATACATGGAATGTGAGGCCATGGGGTGTCCGGGGTGCCCTCTCATCCCGCTTCAGCCAACGCTCAGATCCAACATCAGTAACAGAAGGAGTTGCTAGCTCTTCTTGTTCACTGCAAAGGAAAATTCACAGTTCCCTGGAGCTGGCAAGGGGCAGACTGTACTTGTACATCTGGAGAAAAACACCAGACTGGAAGGTTTGCAGGAACCTGGGAGTTGAATTTTGCCCCAGCTATGACAGACATCCAGCTGTCTCCTCTACAGTTGCCTGTTGTGTTGATCGACCTTGAGTCCAATGGAAAACTGGATTCCGCTTGAAAGTAAAGCTGAGGACTAGGTTGGAGAGCTATAGCTGGTGCTCAGCTTCCAAACAGCCATCTCACACAGCCCATGATATTTATCCCATGATATTTACCCGCATTTCATTTCTCTATTTCTTAAAGTCATGGTGATTTTCCTGCATTTCTGTTCTTAGATCTTCTGGGCAGAAGCTCCATCTTACACTGATACCACTGTGTCTTACCTGCATCATCTGGTTCCCGCCTAAGGCCTATCTGTGTTCCTGTGAAAAGAAAAGCAGTTGAGAACAGATGATAATTTTGCAGGTCTTAATAAACAGCATTTGCAGACTGTCTGGATTGAACTTCTCTTGGTATATCTGGGAACCCTGTAGGGACCTTGTAATTTGTTTCTGCTGACTAACTGGTGCAGGTGCAGCTTGTTACCTTCACCCTGGATATTAAGAAGACAAGTAGGCTTGCTTCAGCAGAGAGAAGCAGTAGAAAGAGAAACAAGGAAGAAAATGCTGGTAGTTTACAAAGTATAATAATTTAAAGGAGTCAATATATGGATTTGTGCACATAAATGAAGCAGTAGCCACCTCTCAAATTGCTCCTTAGGAGGAATAACACAATAAGATGATCACAAAAAGCCTACAGGGTATTTGTCTTCAATTTGACTATAACTTACAATTTAGGAAAAGAAGGTACTAAAATGCTGTATTACTGACATGTTTCTAACCTTAAATGGCAAACAAGAAGATCAAAAGAAAACCTCTGAACTGGTGATGAGGAAGTAATATTGAACTAAATGTGACTATTTAAAATAAAAATAGAAGGTAGATAATTCACAAGTTTAGTGTACTGTGAGCTGTGAGTGCTTTGACTGTAAAGTAACCTTTGAATCAGATCTATTTTTTTTTCAATGCTCTTTGCTTTTTAACACATTGTCTTTTTATAGCAAAGAGAATAGAATTATAGAATAGAATCATAGAATATCCCAAGTTGGAAGGGACCCTTAAGGATCATCAAGTCCAACTTCTGGCACTGCACAGGTCTACCCAAAAGCTTAGACCATGTGACTAAGTGCACAGTCCAATAGCTTCTTAAATTCAGACAGGCTTGGTGCAGTGACTATGTCCCTGGGGAGCTTGTTCCAGTGTGCAACCACCTTCTCGGTGAAGATCCTCTTCCAGCCTAAACTTCCCCTGCCTCAGTTTAACACCGTTCGTGCAGGTCCTATCACTGGTGATTACAGAGAATAGGTCACCTGCCTCTCCACTTCCTCTCGCGAGGAAGTTGAAGACAGCCAATGAGGTCCCTCCTCAGCCTCCTCTTCTCCAGGCTGAACAGGCCCAGTGACCTCAGCTGCTCATCATATGTCTTCCCCTCTAGGCCTTTCACCGTCTTTGTCGCCCTCCTCTGGACACTCTCCAACAGTTTAATGTCCTTGTACTGTGGTGCCCAGAACTGCACACAGTACTTGAGGTGAGGCCGCACCAGCGCAGAGCGGAGCAGGACAATCACCTCCCTCGACCGACTAGTAATGGTGTGCTTGATGCACCCCAGGGTACGGCTGGCTCTCCTGGCTGCCAGGGCACACTGCTGGCTCATATTCAGCTTGCTATCAACCACAACTCCCAGATCCCTCTCTGTGGGGCTGCTCTCCAGTGTCTCGTCACCTAGTCTGTACGTATAGCCAGGGTTGCCCCCTCCCAGGTGCAGGACCCAGCACTTGCTTTTGTTAAACTTCATGCCGTTGGTGATCGCCTAACTCTCCAATCTGTCCAGGTCTCTCTGCAAGGCCTTACCACCCTCATCCGAGTCCACAACCCCTCCAAGTTTGGTGTCATTGGCAAACTTGCTCAAATCACCTTCTAGTCTTACATCCAAATATAAAAACATTTATAAAAACATTTAGGACTGGCCCTAAAATGGAGCCTTGAGGGACCCCACTGGTGACCATCCACCAGCCAGATGTGGCCCCATTTACCACAACCCTTTGAGCCCTGCCCATCAGCCAATTGCTCACCCATCGTATGATGTTTTTGTTTAGCTGTATGCTGGACATTTTGTCCAGTAGGATCCTATGGGAAACCATGTCAAAAGCCTTGCTGAAGTCCAAAAAGATCACATCAGCTGGTTTCCCTTGATCGACTAGATGGGTGATCTTATCATAAAAGGAAATTAAATTTGTTAGGCAGGACCTACCCCTCATAAACCCATGTTGGCTGGGACCAATGACCGCTTTGTCCCCCAGGTGCACCTCAATAAGTTCGAGAACCATCTTCTCCATGATTTTACCAGGCACTGACGTGAGACTGACAGGCCTGTAATTGCTAGGGTCTTCTTTCTTACCCTTTTTGAAAATTGACACAACATTTGCCAGCTTCCAGTCTACTGGGACCAAGAATAACAAAGCCACAAAGTTTTAAAAAGATTTGAAACATTTTATCAGGACCACAGTATAGTGTCAATATATTTGACAGAAATATACTCTGCCCTCTACTCTGCCCTGGAATATTCTGTCCAATTCTAGGCCCCTCAGTTCAAGAAGGACAGGGAAATGCTTGAAAGAGTCCAGTGAAGAGCCACGAGATTGATTAAGAGCATCTCCTTTACGAGGAAAGGCTGAGGGAGCTGGGTCCCTTTAGCTTGGAGAAGGGGATACTGAGGGGCAACATTATTAATATTTAGAAATATGTAAAGAGTAAGTGTCAGGAGGACAGAGCCAGGTGCCCTCCAGGACCTGTCCTGGCCAGGACAGATGTCAGTGACATCTAATGACAGAACAAGGGGCAATGGGTGCAAGCTAGAACATAGGAGGTTCTGCTTAAATAAGAGATGAAACTTTTTTATGGTGAGGGTAACAGCACTGGAACAGGCTGGGGGTTGTGGAGTCTCCTTCTCTGGAGACATTCAAAACCCACCTGGACACGTTCCTGTGTGACCTGATCTAGGTGTTCCTGCTCTGGCAAGGGGATTGTACTAGATGATCTTTCAAGGTCCCTTCAGATCCCTAACATTCTGTGATTCTGTGATTCTATGAAATGTAGGAGAACTGGATAACAAATTGCCATGTCTCAGGGAAAAAGAAGCACCTGGTGTTTGTAAAAATTGTTCATGAATTCAAAGAAACCTTCACAGATAAAATGATATATCTGCATGTCTTGTAAACAGTGACAGAGAAACAAAAATTCAGAAAACAAAATCATATGTCTCTTTGTTTTTTTCCATATTAAAGGGGGGAAAAGTCATTAATGTCTTATGGTAGAAAAAAAAATAGTATTATGTCATAAAGAAAAGTGAATTTCTAATATGATTTTTGTATTTATTAATACTTTAAATAATTTTCATACTAATCTCTAAAAGTTACTCTGGATCTACAGATAACTTGTAAATTATTATTTTTATTTTTTTTTCCAGGAAAATGGGGAAGATTTTTCTTCAGTCTGTAGAAGATTAAAGTCTGTCATGTGCCAGAATTCAGTTTTGGTTACATGAAATTCTAAATTCTGAAGTTATTCCCTGTGAGTTTTTCATTTAAAATATTATTTTTTCACTTAAAATATTCTACCAAAATATTTTATTCAAAAGCTACTGGTAAACATTTCACAGAAAGTGAGCTAAGCAGTATTTCCTTCCAAGTATTCAAGTTAAGAATGGTTCTGGTGTAGTGCGTTTACGTGGCAAGGTTTTGGTAGCAGGGGCCATAGGGGTGGTTTCTGTGAGAAGGATCTAGAAGCTGCCCCATGTTTGGGAAGGGCCTCACTGCTGACCAGAGCCAAGCCAATAAGCGATGTTGTTTTGCGCCTCTGTGAGAGCATATTTAAGACAGGGAAAAAAACGCTGCGCCACACAGCAGCTGGGAGAGTGAGAGGAGTGAGGAACAGCCTTGCAGGCGCCAAGGTCAGTGTAGAAGGAGGGGGAGAGGTGCTCCAGGCGCTGGAGCAGAAGTCCCCTGTGGCCTGTGGTGAGGACCATGGTGAAGCAGGATGTCCCCCTGCAGCCCATGGAGTACCACGGTGGAGCAGGGTTCCATGCTGCAGCCCGTGGAGGAGACCACGGTGGAGCAGGTGGCCCTGCACCGACAGAGGCTGCCGCCTGTGGAAGACCCCTGCCGGAGCAGATTCCAGGCCGGACCTGTAGCCCATGGAGAGGAGCCCATGCAGGAGCAGGTGACCTGGCAGGAGCTGCTGCCCGTAGGGGAGCCAGGTTGGAGCAGTTTTCTCCTGAGGGATGGACCCCATGGTACGGACCCATATCTGGAGCAGTTCTGAAAGAACTTTCCTGTGGGAAGCCCACGCTGGATCAGTTCATCAAGGACTGTATCCCGTGGGTGGGACCCCACAGCACAGGGGACGAGAGTGACTGAGAAGAAGCAGCAGAGAAGAAGCGCTGTAGACTGACCATAACCCACATTCCCCCCTTCCCCTGCGCCGCTCGGGAGAGGAGGTGGAAGAGTGTGGATGGGGGGGATAGGTGCTTTTGGTTTCTTTCATTTGTTTCTCACTTCTCTAGCTTGTTAGTAATAAGCAATAAATCTTACTATCTCCTTATGTTGAGTCTGTTTTGCCCGTTACAATAATTACTGCATGACTTTCTTGTCCTTATCTCAACATCTGAGCCCTTTTCATCGTATTTTCTCCCCATTCCACTTTGAGGAGGGGGAGTGAGAGAGTGGCTGTGGTGGAGCTCAGCTGCTTACTCAAGTGGAAACACAACAGTCCTTTTTGGAAGCATACAATTACAAACACTATGATACTTTTCCTATCCCAAAGTAATTGTGAATCAAATAAAAATATTGCCATTTTCAATCATCAAAAGTCATACTACCACACATACCAACACATATTAGCACGTATTACTACTTTACATTTTTAACTTTCTATACATACACACAAAAGTAACTTATCCTTATATGACATTGTCTGCATTTTTTGATCATGATTAATCATTGATTGACTATCACTGATGAAAACAGAAATCACCTTCTGATGCTAAACACCAGAAATATGTTTCATAAGCTGTGTTACACTTGTACAGTCAGTATAAAAATAACCAAGACATTGCATAGTGAAATGTCATTATTTCTCAGATTTGTGTTTTGTTATTGCTTAAATGGCTATGATAGGAAGATGTTATACCTGGATAAATCACCACCAGAAGCAGAAATGTTGCAAAAGCTTTAGGTATAACTGAGGTTGAAGAAAAAAGAACTACTTTTAGAATAGGAAATAAAAAAAAAAAAAAAAATAGATTTCATGCTAATGTGTCATAGATCATTTTTGGAAGACATCAAAACATTCTTTACTGTTGTAAAAAACATTACTTATAAGGCAGTTTTTATTTATAATTTACTATAAGATATACATTTCAGGCAAAAATGTAGAATAGCATGGTAAAATAATAGCTTTTCAGGGAGTTTAAGCTACCCAGTTTCAAATGTTGCTTAACATAGATATTTTATTCATAAATGATGCTATGATCTCCTCATGGCAATCTTCTGATGTAGTAGTTCTGCCAACTATTAGCGGGAAGAGAGGTTTAGATCCCATGAAATGCATGCAAAAGTTGTTTTATTGTGTTCAGGTTGTGGCAGCTATGGGCTTCTGTTCATTGGATGTCTTCCTTTCCTGTTCACCACTCATAAGTATCTTCAAGGAAAGGAATTGACCGCACAATATTATATATATATATATATATATATATATAAAAAAAAAAAAAAAAAAAAAAAAAAAAGCTATCATTAAGTCATAAGACTTTATTAGGCAATTCTAACCCTTCCTCAGACCGCATTAGTGCAAGAAAAGTTTATTTTAGCTGGTGCAGTAGAAAGGTAAAAGAGGTAAAAGACATGATACATTAAAGACTACACAAAAACTACAAGATTCTTCCATGCTATCCACATTTTTCTTTGTACTCAATGCTGTTCTAAATTCTACACTAACTAATGTCAATGCAGATCCTAACTCAATTTTTAATTCTCTACTGTGAAGAGTGACTTCCAATGAATGGAAGAAATAAACTGAAAATACATATTCTAGACTGTAATTTTCTTATAGAAAAAATAACAACTTTTGCTTAATTTATATATTTGTGTCATGTCTATTCATCACTTGCCAGATTTTCAGGCACATGTATGTATACATCTGAGTATTATTAAACACAGGTAGAAAGAACGGATACTTTACAGAAGTCCACTTTGTCTCTAGAGATAAAATAAGACTTTCCATTCATCTTTCATTAAAAGTGTTTTTTCCTTCTATTAGTATTAATTGTTCTGATTGGAATCTACTGGAGGAATCCTAATTTATGACCTGTTATCACTTTGTGTTTCATTCTAACATTTGTGGCCTGTCCTGTCATTTTCTTCATAGGCAGCTCACATGTGACACCCAGCAATAGCTTCGTTGTGTACTCCATTACACTCGCTCACGTATTTTCATCTCAAAGCCTATTCTTCCAACAATTCAGGTACAATATATGCAATTATTATCTTGTTTTGATATTAAATTAATCTGTTTGGAGATTTGAGTGCATTGGTGGAGAGCTATGTCAACAGATTCTACTCTCACATGAGTTCAAATTAGGATTAATTTGTTGATGTTGAATTTTTATTGATATAAAAAGATACATACAGTATTTATTAGCAGTTATCTTAGGAAGGGATATGAAAATAACATAATACTATTACTCTGTTATTTCAGATACTTAGTACAAGTTAAATCTGATGAGGAATTAAATGATTATACAGGCTAAACAACTGAAGGTTTTATGCTACTTAAAAAATGTATGGATCAAAATGTTCGTAATGAAGTTGAAGTAATCTGAGGCCTACTGTTCTAAAGGATTGTTCCTTGTAATCCCTCTTGACTGAGTATGACTATACACTACACATACAGAGGCAAAGCAGAAATTAAGTATGACTACACACTAAATACACAAACCTGGAATTCTGTGATGGAGAACCAAAGAAACACCACACAATTCAGGTGTAAAAAGTTAGAGACTTGCTGCTCCACCTGGACTGTCACAAATTCACAGGGCCAGATGGGATCCACCTGAGCATGTTGAGCATGAGTTGGCGGATGGGATCCACCTGAGCATGAGTTGGCGCATGTGACTGATGGACCACTTTCCATCATCTATCAGTTGTCATGGTCATCCAGAGAGGTCCCAGCTGATTGGAGACTTGCAAATGTGACACCCATCTATAAGCAGGGTCATAAGGAGGACCTGGGGAACTACAGTCCTGTCAGCCTGACTTCAGTGCCAGGAAAGGTGATAGAACAGGTCATCTTGAATGCAATCACACAGCATGTGCAGGACAACCGGGGGATCAGGCACAGTCAGCACAGGTTCGTGAAAGGCAAGTTCTGCCTGACCAACCTCATCTCTGGATATCAAGAAGAGGTTCTTCACTGAGAGGGTTGTCGTGCACTGAACAGGCTTCCCAGGGAACTAGTCACGGCACCAAGCCTGTTGGAGTTTAAGAAGCATTAGGACTGTGCACTTAGTCATATAGTCTGAATTTTTGGGTAGACCTGTGTGGTGGCAGGAGTTGGACTTGATGATCCTGATGGGTCCCCACCAAGTCGGGATATTCTGTGATTCTATGATTCTTTCTCTGACTGGGTGACCCGTCTGGTGGATGAAGGAAAGGCTGCTGATATAGTCTACCTAGTCTTCAGCAAAGCCTTTGACACAGTCTCCCACAGTACTCTCCTGGAGAAGCTGGCAGCCAATGGCTTGCACAGGTATACTCTTTGCTGGGTTTAAAACTGGCTGGATGGCTGGGCCCAGAGAGTGGTGGTGAATGGAGTGAAATTCAGCTGGTGACTGGTCACCAGTGGTGTTCACCAGGGGTCGGTGTTGGGACTGATGCTCGGCTGACCATGAGCCAGCAGTGTGCCCAGGTGGCCAAGAAGACCAATGGCATCGTGGCTTGTACCAGGAACAGTGTAGCCAGCAGGACCAGGGAGGTGATCATCCCCCTGTACTCAGCTCTGATGAGGCTGCACCTCGAGTCCTGTGTTCAGTTTTGGGTCCCTCACTACAAGAAGGACATCGAGGCCCTGGGGTGTGTCCAGAGAAGGGCTATGAAGTTGGTGAAGGGTCTGGAACACAAGTCCTGTGAGGAGTGCCTGAGAGGACTGAAGTTGTACAGTCTGGAGAAGAGAAGACTCAGGGGAGGACTTAGTGCTCTCTACAACTACCTCAAAGGAAGCTGTGGGGAGCTGGAAGTTGGCCTCTTCTCGCAGATAACCACCGACAGGACTAGAGGGAATGGCCTTAAGTTGTGCCAGGGGAGGTTTAGGTTGGAAATTAGGAGAATTTTTTCTCAGAAAGTGTAGTCAGGCATTGGAATGGGTTTCCCAGGGAAGTGATGATGTCACCATCGCTGGGGTGTTTAAAGAAAGGTTGGACATGGTGCTTAGGCACATGGTTAATGGGTGACATTAGTAATTGGGAGATGGTTGGACCAGATGATTTTGGAGGTCTTTTCCAACCTTAATGACTCTATGATTCTGTGATTCTAGATATCAGCTAGTAGGTAGCACCTTACATTCCAGCTAGCTGGAACTCATACTGGTGCTGAAGACATAGAAACATAGAAACAGTATTTGCATAGAAACACAGAATCATTAAGGTTGGAAAAGACCTTCGAGATCATCTGGTCCAACCATCACCCTACTACCAATGTCACCCAAGTTCAGTGCTGCCAATAAGACAAACATGTCTCAAACAGAAGCTACATAACCATAGCAAGCACTGTAATGAAATGGACTCCACAAGTCATACGAGAAGTTGACACATCCACATTTTGTGCAAGACTTGTTTGCATCTACTTAAAAAAAAGTGAGCTTACACATACCTGTAATACCATCTTCTGCATTATGAGTCTGCTAATATCTCCTATATATCTCCCTCAGCAGGTATCTTCTATCACAGTCTCCTTCATGTAATCTGTGAGAGTCTATGCAGGCTGAAGTCAAGACAAAGTGAAAAACTGTCATCTCTTGTCTTCAGTGGCTGAAAGTTTCATTTGGTTTGCTGAAATTTTCTTCACCACAAGTCTATCTTTTTTTTTTCTTTTTTTTTTTTTTTTTTTTCCGCTGTTACTATTGCTATTCACAAAATTGAGTGATTCTGAGAATAAATTAGGAGAAAATTCAACCTTTCTGTTCATATGCAAAATTACTTAATTTCAGTGAAAAATGTCAAATTCTCCATGCCTGGACCACATATTGAAACTGATCTCTTAAACACATCTCAATAATCCTGACCCCCTCTCAGCCCTGCCCAAGTTCATTCCCACTTCATCCAATATATATTTTTTTTTGTTCATTGAAGACAGTAAGTATTCAGTAAAAATATACTATCTTACAGCCAAACTCTCATATAATCCAAAATTAGTGTCAGTTAGTGGAAGCTGAATATTTACTGCTATGGTTTTCCTCTTTGTGGAGATATGGAGTTTAGGAAACACATTTTACATACATACAGTTCCTATATGAACACAGCAGTTACATGATAGAGTTGAGTCAGAGAAAAACAGGCACAGATTCTTCCAGCAAGAATTTAGGAAAATCTTGAGAGAATGAGAAGGAAATCACAAGCACTTGGTTGTCAAAACCGTGAAGCACAAGGATGAAGACAAAATTTTGTTTAGCCTAATGAGCACATTTAAGCTTGTTCTCTGGGAAAAAAAAAAAAAAAACAAAAAAAAACTGCTGAACACATTAATTTATTTTGTTTATTTTGCTAAAATCACAAACATTTCAACACACTAGCATTATAATGTCTTTTGGTTGGGAGTAGATTCAGTGTTTCACAATGTTTTGGCTAACAACAGATAGCACACAATTAATTTTATTGTCTAATATAACTTCATTCAACAACAAAAATATACTCAGAATAATAGATCAGAACTGGTGTCAAATGCAGAAAAACATTCTGATAAATATTCTGCCCCGAAGTAAAATAATGTCAGTACTGCATTACTTCTCCTTTATGAGCTATGGATCTGTGACTGTTTTGTATTGCTGTAAATGGATTTTTTTTTTTTTTTAATCAGAAATCACTTTTCATTCCAAGTGATGTAATCAGAGAGAAGAATAAAAAAGTAAGTTGAAAAAAAAAAAAAAAAAAAAAAAAAAAGGAAATTAGTATTAGAGAAGATCATTTACATTTAAATTCTAAGCTAATGTAATATACCAAAAATAGTGATTAGGAGATTAGGAAGATGAAAAGGATGAGACAAAGTGTTAAGGTAAAGTTAGGTTGAGTGAAGTTAATTTTCACAGATGTTACGAAAATAAATGTTTGATAAATTATCACTACTGATTTTATGATCTGATTTTATTTTTCAGCTGAGGGCCATACTTTGTAGATATTGGTATACAATAAGACCTGTAGTTTTATTCTGATATGTCTGCCTTTCAAAAGATATTTTAAGAGTGTATGCTTTGAAGGGGAGAGTACAAATCAGAAAAGAATGCTTGCTCTAGCCAGAAATCTAAGAAATAAAATAGTATTTGCAAAAATTCAAAGCAATCTCATATGACAGAAAATAATAGTAGGATAAATATTGTCTGTTCGTACTTGTTTGGTATTTCCGTGCAGGAAATGGTACTTCATTCAAAAGCATGTAGTGAATTCTGTAGTACTGATGTTTGCGGAAAGCCCAAGGACATGTCCTTGCATAATTATGCTTACTGCAGTGCTTTGCTTTTCCACCCTTAATATGAAGTGTATAGTAGCCCAACTTTAATGGGAGAGGTAGCTAGTTGGTGCAAGGTATAAGCTCTTAGAAATAGCAAACATGGTTTTGTATCTACAAGCTTGGGTATAGAGATTCAGATGTTGATCTTCCATCAGGCTGAAATTTCTTCTGCCTGGTAAGTTTTTAAATAAGTTACAAATCCATCTTCATTCTTCATATGGCTCCCCAGGGAAGTGGTCACTGCACCGAGCCTGTCTGAATTTAAGAAGAGATTGGACTGTGCACTTAGTCACATGGTCTGAACTTTTGGGTAGACCTGTGCGGTGTCAAGAGTTGGACTTGATGATCCTTAAGGGTCCCTTCCAACTCAGGATATTCTATGATTCTATGAATCTATATACTCACAAATGATGGAATCACCACTCTAAATACTGTGGCAGGAAGAATTTTCTTGTGCTTAATGTGTCCTTACTAAGGAGAGCTGGGAAATACTCAAGTAATGTAGTTAAGGCTTTGTGCATTTGAGCTGGTGAGAATTATCTGAGAATATAACCCCAAACTAAATTTTACTTTAAAATTTAGTTGTATTATTCAACACTTTGTTGTTGATGATGGAGAGGCTAGCATTATTAATTTATATTTCATGCACTTCTTATTTACTTTATCATCTTCACCTGCTGCTTCTGTATGAAGACATCTGCAAATGAGGGATTCTGACAGTAGCTTATTTATAGTCAGAGGTTTAAATTATATGTAACTGAGTGCTAACTTCAAAGAAATTTTTATTTAGCTGGTAGGATTATTTAAAATCCAAACTTTGCAAAGCACTGATTATAAAGCTGATACAAATGGGAGTGCTGAAGTGCTTAAGTTAAGCATGTGTGTAAGCACTCTGGCAGATTGCGCTCTAATCAAGAAAACAGTGAAAAGCACCATCTGTTCAATGACATTTCACAAGACAGTGAAAAAATTCTAAAGTCTAATCTTCAGTGCAGATGAAAAGGAGATCTGTCCAGAGCAACAAGCTATCACAAAATTAATTTATGAAGAGAAACAAGCAATTTCTCCACTGCACTAGGCTCTTGAGCTTCCTCACATTAATTTTGTAGATTATAAGAAAAAATAAGATATAATGCATCCCTGCTGCAGGCACAAAGTTCAGTGAGGATGAGAAAGAAGTGCAATTTTGTTTTTCCCATTCTGTGGTAATAGTGGCAAAGGAAATCAAATATCTCATTTTATGTCTAATGTATGAGAGCCAGCTCCAATCATTATCACTCTGTCTATAGTGAGAATGACATCACTGTAAATGGCTGTTTTTCTGATTAGTCAACCTCGTTTCTGAGAAACATCCATCCCTCAAGCAATCAGGTCTTCTTAGGGATGAAATCTACCTCACAAATTAAATGATTGATAGTTGAAAAAAATCTAGGTATATGTCAACATGTTGCCAGACATTTCTGTGGAGCATAACTAAATGCATAAGATTTCCAGACTGGATTAATGAATTGTATTAGAAACTCTCATGCTTAAAACTTAAAAAATGAGGCTGAGTTCTGTTCCACTTTCATCTTGCACTAAAAAAGAAAAACAGCAAACACTAAATATTATTCAGCAGATAGGTGAAAAATATGCCAAGACAATAAAGTTAGATTAATATATTCAGATTCAAAATCCTCCCTTCTTAGCTAGCTGTGGCCCATATACTTCTCTATGGTTTTGCAAAAGGAAAAAAAATTACTCCTTGTACAAGCAGAAACATACCAGCTGGTATTTGGAAGACAGATAATTCCTGCAACTCTCTGTGCCTGGCACCAAGTGTCAAATGTAGAGGAAGAAAAAGGAATGGGTGTTGTTGCTTTTCTAACATTTCTAACCAACCAGGCTTACTCATGAGCCTTGTGTCATTCAAGATGTCAGCATAATATATCACTAATATAATGGAATATGCACCGAAGTGTATAGATCTTTATGACATATTATTCTTTACCTTAATGCGCTGAATACCATGCCATCAATGAGGGTAATTTTTCTGTTTTTTTATATGCTTGGTCATCAAAGAGATAGTGGTACTTAACAGATCATCTGTTGTAATTGAGATCCAGAGTTAATTATATTAGTAAGATGAATTCTCCCATTCATCTTACTAATATCATGACCTTGCAGTGACTGCTTCTGACTGGAAAGACCCAAGCAAATACCAATGAACCCTCTTCTTCATCCATTCAAGGGTTGTCTTGACAACTATGACTTCAATGAATATAAGCTGGGATATCTTTGTTGAAATCAGTGATAGTAGGATTTACAACACTGACTGATTTGTTCCTAGCTTTAAATGAAGGATTAGATTTTGAAATGAAGGATATCAGACCTCATGGAAGCAAGACTCAGTCTCCTCCCTTCCCTCTCCAAAATATAAGGTAACTCTACTGAACCCTAGCTGAAGATCCCCTCAAACCATTAACACTGCTTTTGCTTCATTACAACTATCCACCCGAAGAGCAATATTAATCTGAAGGTTGTACATCACATATGAAAATAATCCACCTAGCCTCTTCATTTGCTAGCATATCAGTGATCCTTCACAAATTGTATAGCTGTTGCTAGCTCATCCAAACTAGGCAGAAAGAAGGAAAATGATGATGGATAAAATGTCTTTGCAGGATGATATACCTTATCTGCAATCATTATAGCAGATCTTTAGCAGTTATAAACTTGTGAAATGCCTCAATTCAGTGAAACCCTGTCCCTATCAACTCTGCTGTAATAGGTTTGTTATACTTAACTGGTGCAGCAAAGTGTGCAAATAAGACCACCTTAGGGTAATAACTTAGTAGCAATTATGATTTAATGGTTTCCAGATTCCTATGTTCTTCATCCTCTAGAGCTGAAACTAAATTTCAGGATTTTGGAGTGGGAGCTTTCACAGCATCATCCCACACAGAAGGGTTTTGGTGGGTGTACTGGCTCACAGAAGCTAATTTGCATAGCTGCAGATCTGATGCTGTCTTAAGGGGCTTCGTTGCGTGAAGGGTTTGGCTCAACACAAAACTGACTCTCTTTAATATAACCGTGCACTCCTGAACAATTTCATTTTTCTATCTTGCCCACTTCTGCTGAAGGGGTCAAGTAGTTTTTCCATCTTGCTTATAGTACTACCATTAGACATACTAAGAAGCAAAGCGTGTAAGGTATTTGGAAAGAGTGTCCAATTCATATATCAATGTAATCAAATAGTGTGTGACCAAGACAAATCAAAATAAAAATTAAATTATTTTATAATATCAACTGCTTGCATACTTGACTAGAATCTTTATACCTTACCAGCTCTAACTCTCAGCTTGTCTAAAAATATAGCAAAGCATATGAAGACCAAAGACAGATATTTAATAATATTTTAACAACATATTTTCCACATTTATTTATCTTTAAACCAATAGTGAGGGGGGAGAACTTTGGATACTGCCCTTTGACATTTGTAGCTTATTAAATCATAAACATGATATATAAATTTCTTGACAATTTTAGCAGATATTGTACACACCCATATTTAGACTTGAGAAAGATTAATCACACTTATCATTTTGTAAAGTTGTTGTGTTTTTCCTATATCAGTTTACCTCTCTGACCCAAATATCTTGAATATGTGAGGCCAGCATAATTCCTCGTCCCTATACAATTATGTCAGAATACTTTCTTATTATCTATTGCTGATTATAGCAATGGCTATTTAATGACAATTATATCTTTCCCATAACAAAATTAAGCTTTCTCATACGCTTATGCTTGTTATAGTTTCCAAACAGTGGCAATATTTTATATCATGCAGCATAATATTAGCATCTTCTTCTTATATAACAGATGACTATCATCAAACAGTTGAAACTGTTGTCTCTAAGAATTCAGTATTTTAAGGTTTTATGGGCAAGTTAATGTTTTCATATGGTGAGAGTGGAAATGAAATGTCTTAATCTTTTATGAAGTTCCAGGTAGAAAACCAAGATCGTGGAGTATTAGTAATATTCAAATTATGCCAGTAGCAAAGCTGGCTTATCTAAATGTGCTATACCATCAGATAAATATGACAAAATGTCATTTTTTACTGCTTTTACTCCACTATTAAGAGAACAGAAAATCACTTGTGTTAATGGTGTCATGCCTGTCACATGATGTTGCAAACCTGCAGTTAACGATTTCAGACAACACGTTAGAAGTGAGCAATTTAATGAAACTCTATAAGGTTGACATGCAATGTATACTTCATACTGGTAAGTACATGTAAATTGAGTAGATCCAAATTAGTTTAAAAAATACTTTTAATATGCAATGGAAGTAGCATAATTGTTATTTTAAGGACATAAATGGCTTTATGCAGAATTCACACTAACATCTTAAAGAGCAAGCTGGATGCCCAAGGGGATGTGTTGGCTTCTGGGCAGAAAATTTCCTTCCACTGCCACCAAGTACATCAATTCTTAAAATGACAGAAGGAATGTGCTCCTGGGAAATATTGCAGGGAATGGGTAATGGAATAAAACTGAGCATGGGTGTGTGTTTGGACTCATCTGTGTTTAGGGAACCAAACAATTTAGGGATGACTCCAGAGAGGAAGCATGTACAACAAAAGCAAAGGGTTTCTGTGTCCATTGGAAGCCATGTTACAGGCTCTTGGTCCTTCAAACAACCTCTGAATCATTGTCAGTGTCAGCCTGGATGTGGAGCACCTTACTCTCAGAGGGAAAGCTGGGACAAGGGGAACTGCCTGCGGGGGAACAACCCACTAGCACCAGCCCTGGAAAGAGCATTGGCCAGAGCACAATTTGTCCGTACCGGGCAGCAGGAGAAGCCCAGATCCTCTGTACCAAGTATATGTCCTAGCACCTTGACCACACAAGGAAGCAGATGCTCAACTGTTTCACCTTTGGACCTTTACAAATTGCAGATCTGAAAAATGTGTGGTTAAAGTTTCTGAGACATTTAAGGTGCTTACATACACTAAGATCGCTGTCCTGTCCAAATATTTTAAAATAGCTGACATAATCCAAAATAAAGTTTTCCTTCTAGATTGGTCAAACTACACCAACAGTCTTCCCCTCATTCACCAGGCAGGTCACCCAGTCATAGGAGTAGATGAGGTTGGTCAGGCAGAACTTGCCTTTCATGAATCCATGCTGTCTGGGCTTGATCTCCCAGTTGTCCTGCATATGATGTGTGATTGCATTCAAGATGACCTGTTCTATCACCTTTCCTGGCACCGAAGTCAGGATGACAGGCTTGTAGTTCTAAAGGTCCTCCCTTCAACCCTTCTTACAGATGGGTGTCACATTAGCAAGTCTCCAGTTTTAGGGAGCTCTCTGGACAACCATGACTGCTGATAGATGATAGAAGGCGGTCCAGTAATCACATCTGCCAACTATATCAGCACCCCCTCATGCATTGAATCAGGGCCCTGTGATCTGTGGGTGTCTAGCTTGCCTAAATAACCTCTAAGCCAGCCCTCTTCCACCAGGGGAAAGTCTTCTTTCTCTAATTTTTTTCTTGTTTTTAGGCTTGGTAGTCAGTGTGGGCTAGTCTGAGCAGTGAAGACTGAAGCAAAGAAGGCATTCAGTAACTCCACCTTCTCTGTATCCTCCATCACCAAGGCTCCCACCTCATTTAGCAGCCCACCTATGTTTTTCTTAGTCTTCCTTTTGCTACTGATGTATTTGAAGAAGCCCTTTTTGTTATTCTTGACGTCTCTAGCTAAATTTAAATCTAGCCTTGTCTTGGCTTTCCTCATTGCATCCCTGCATTCTCTATCAGTGTTCCTATATTCCACCCAAGTGGTCTGTCCCTTCTTCCACATCATGTATGTTTTCTTTGTCTGTTTAAGTTTTCCCAAGAGCTCCTTGCCCATCCACACAGGTCTCGTGCCCCCCTTGTTTGACTTCTTTCTTGTAGGAATCTTGAGCTTGGACGAAGTGGTGCTTGAATATTAGCCTACTGTCCTGGGCCCCCCTTCCCTCTACGGCCCTGCACCAGGGGATTCCTCCAATTAGGTCCCTGAAGAGGTCAAAGTTAGCTCTCTTGAAATAGAGGGCTGAGGTCCTACTTTTTCCCTGCTTCCTCCTCACAGGATCTTGAAGTCCAACATCTCATGATCACTGCAGCTGAGACTGCCCTCACTCAACCTTCACGTTTCCAACTAGACCATCTCTGTTTATTAGTACCAGATCCAGGAGTGCCTCTCTTGGGGTTAGCTCACCTACCACCTGCGTCAAGAAGTTATCTACAGTGTTCTGCAGTAACGTTCTGGACAGTTTGTTCTGAGCTATGTTGTCTCCCCACCAAATATCAGTGGTTAAAGTCCCCCATAAGAACCAGGGCCTGTGAACATGACGCAACTTGCAGCTGCCTGTAAAAGGCCTCATTCACTTCCTCTTCCTGATCTGGTGGCCTGTAGTAAACACCCACCACAGTGTAACCCCTGCTGGCCTGCCCTTTGATCCTCACCCACAGGCTCTCGACTCACACTTCATCCTCCCCTAGACAGAGCTTCATACATTCCAGTTGCTCACTCATGTAAAGAGCAACTCCACCACCTCACCTCCCTGGCCTGACCATCCTCAAGAGCAAAAATCCATTCATGGCCACCTTCCAGTCATGGAAGCTGTCCCACCATGTTTCAATAATTGCAATGTGATCATAACACTGTAACCGCATGCACATCTCCAGTTCCCCTTGTTTATTCCCCATCCTGTGTGAGTTTATGTAGAGGCATTTGAGTTGGGCTCCCAATGCATCCAACTTTCAGTATGGGGCAACTGTAACTTGTCCATGTGGTCCTACGGTAGTTCTCCTGTTAAGCTTTGTTCCCTCTTTAGGCTGAGGGCATCCTTTGCAAGCTGTGGTGTTCAGTCTTTTGTTCTTTATTTCTTACCTAAAGCACATGCTTGGAAACTATTGCTCGTGGTTAGTCTGTCTGACTGGTAATAAAGCAACAAAAGCATGTTATCATGAAGAATGAGCTCTCAAGAATATGAGAAAACTAATATTTGCCTTTTTTTTTTTTTTTTTTTTCATAAATCTCTTAAATGTCTCACAAAACCCAGCAAGAACACAGGGTCATATGCTCAAGCTTTAAATATCCATGAATTTGTTTAAGCTTTCTATCTGTGGTAAACACTGACTGTTGAATAGTTTCAGCATGAACTAAATATTAATAAGCTATTAGAGGTATTAGTGCAAATTAAATACATTATCAGGGAGTTTAACAAATGGTATTCAAAAGTTGTTAATCCTCAAACATCTTCAAAAAACAGTGTTTTTATTAATATTACATAGTAACACACTATATCTATATTAATTGCATCGGAAAAAAAGACTTGTACTTAAAGAAAGGACTTTCACACAAATATATACATTTACAGATAGGTATGTATTTGTATACAAACATTTATACACATGCGTGGACATGCAGTACAAAACTACTCTCTGACACATACAAAATTTAGTATTTTACTGCATGTAAACATTTACTGAATTTAAGAACCTTTTTATGATATCTTAGTGAAATAAAAGGACGGAATTCTAGTTGTGGGATCTTTTTGTTGTTGTTTTGTTTTGATTTTGTTTTAATCACCTTCAGCCCTTTGATCAGCTAGGATAGGTTTCATGGCAGTAATAACTTTTTTGGATCATTGAATAAATTAAGATGAAGCATTAATTTCCACACATATGTATATATATATATATATATATGTACACCTAGACAAAATTGATTTTTAAATGCTTTTGGATGTGTAAGAAATAAAATCTCTACCTCAGACTCATTTCCTACAGACCTGGAGACCTTATTTTTCTATGGTTCTTTTTAGTTGCACAGCTCCCATGGAATGAACTAGTAAATGTCCATTATCTTCATAAAGAAATATAATTAATCTGAAAAAGCTTGAGCCAGTTCATGTTTAGCCTGTTTATCATTATCATAAGTTCAGATTTCTCTAGGTATGTTCCTTAGATAATGTCATTTTCCTGTCATTGTTACAGCTACATGCTAAGGGCTAGAATTATTCATTAATTTTACATTTGCTCAAATACAGGCACTTCCAGAGGAAAACCTGCTAATAGTAACTATGGTAATTTCACACATTAAAGTGCCTTTTCAAAATATTACCTGGATTGCCTAAGCAATTCTATCCTGTCATTTCTGAAAAAACAACATTTTTTCCAAATCTGAGCAAGATGAAACAAGATGTCAGGGAGCAACTGGGGCAGGCTTCTCGGTGAAGGAAGGCAAGACCAGAGTCACAGCAAGGCAGTGTCTTTTTAGCAATATTCAGTTTTGCCTGATGAGACACAATAAGGAGCAGGATTTTTGCATTGAGCAGAAATGGTATCTACACCAGTCCAGGTTCCCAGGACAAGAAAGCTTGTATGCCTGCCCTTATCCCTTGAACTCGTTAGCTCTTTAAAAGAGCTCTTCCCACTACAGAAACAGTCTTCAAATGTAAGTTCAAAGAACTCAATACACAAGAGAACTTAAAAAATACTCCTGACAGCAGGGTAGTATAACAGTATCTCAGTTACTTTCATACTAACAGGCTGAGGTACTGGTGGTAGTACCTTTAGTGTAACAATGCTTAGTGCTGTGCTAAAACAATTATTCTTGATAAGAACTAGATGCATGCATTTTGACATGTCAGGAAAAGATTATCCCAATATTTTAAGTTTTAATATATGTGTTTGTAGATAAAAATAAATACCATTAAACTAATTTATATATACAGTCTAATTTCCCTTGCTCTCTTTCTTGCTGATTTTTTTTTCCCCGGAACTACAATATATTAGATTCAGGAAATGATATTTCACCACTATAAAATAAGATACTCAGTGGAAAGAAATTAAATTGCTGATCAACATGTCTGTAAATGAGTAGTAAACACAAAGGACTTCCAAATGACAGTAAATAATACAGTAGGAAGTATCGGCACTGCACTGAATTAACAACTACCTTCAGTTCACTGGGATATGTCCACTGCTCTGGATAACACAAACGCAAGAAGATACTTCATTTGTCATTTTTAAGTACACACAGTTACAGGATACTTACAAAAACCTATGACACAGTGAGCTGCATGAAACTAAATGCAAGTCAGTACCAACAAGCAGGATGTAACAGATGCAACCAAATTTCAGGTCACTCTTAAGTTGTTAATTCCTATTAAAAAAATAGCTTTAGAGATATTTTTACTGCTTATTAGGACAATGTCATAACAAGAAAGCTGAAAACTGGGGTGAGAACAAAAGTAAAATCTGTAATGTCAACAATCTGTAATGTCAATCTCTCTGCAATTATTTTTTTGTTGTTGTTCGGTTTGTGTTGTTTTGTGGTGTTTTTTTTGTTGTTGTTGTTGTTGTTGTTGCTGGTGTTGGTGGTTTGTTTGTTTTGTTTTGTTTTTATAAATATATATGCTAAATAATATGCAAAATATATCTGTCCAAGTATATCTCCACAAAACGTCAAGGTCACGGAGATAGGTTCAAACCCGTAGATTTATATAGGTGGTCTACATGGCAATTGAAAAGTAAAGAATGAACATTGACTGCAAAAAGTGTGGAAAACACTTTTTTCTATAAGTTCTTGCAGCCAGATAAGGGACAGAAGAGTATATTATTTAGAAGTATCCTGAGTCTTACTCTTGTTGTAAAGGGCTGCAGGGACTGGAAATGTCCCACAGGAGATGAATTCAACAGAAATGTGTTTATAAAATGATTTAAGAAATGCTCACTCCTAGAAAATTTGATGAAGCATTTTGGATATTTTGAGACACTTCTGAAGTCTTTTGATATCTTAAATATTGTTGGAGATTTTTATTTATCGTTAAACTAACCAAAGTTTTAAAGGGTCTGGACTTCTAAGTAAAATAGCCAGGTTCCAGAAAGGGGTGTCTGGAGTATTGGGGAAGATGAAAACATCTAGGTAAGAGACTCCCAGATGGCAGATTTACAGCATCTTTGCACTGTGAAAGACTCAGTATATATGCTTGATATTATTAAAAATATTTATTCATGTGTTTCCTACTAATGGCTAAAACTTACGATGTGCTTGCAAGAAAATACACTGAGATCTATATATACTGGACAATCCTGAGATACAAATAGCTATGCACAGAATCTTAAAACACTGCAATGTCTCCCTGCACTGTCAGAAACTGCCCTGCCTATTTTCTTCAGAGACCTACTGTTCTGTAATGTTCAATTACTGCACTTTAAACATTTCTGGTTTTAATCTTAGCCTCTCTGCAGAATCTTTTTGGTTACCCCCCCCCCCTTTTTTTTTTCTAGCAGTATTTTTTCCTACTCTTTACTTCATGCTGCAATGTATTACATTTCTTCTTTTTATAATGATAATAATTCTCTACTTCCCGAGGGTATTTTGAGGCTAAATCCATTAATATGTATGAGGTGCTCAAACTATAGTGATAAGCACCACTGAGGCTGTACATATGCATGTGTATATATCTCTACAGAAACACACATCTACACACATATATTTAAATCAGTGTATTTACTGCTAACTGGTATATATAACAATGACATGAATACACAAATACTTTGCATTTCCTCTGCATTGTTTTCTCCCACTGCTTGATCAAGTAGATATGTCTGTTATTCCCTTGGCTGCATTACATTTGTTACTGTTATTACTATGCTGCGCTGCCAAAGGCTATGTCTATGCAGAAACGCAGGAACACTCCATAGTGTGGTTCATACTCTTGATTCCTGAGACATTTCCACTGGCACCGGGACAGAGCTTATCAAGGCTCTTTTCCAGCCAGCCCACCAACCCACCCAGGTTTTGGGTTGTTTATTTTCCCATGTTCACAGAGATGTGAGATGCCAGTGTAGATCTAGGGTTTGTTTCAGTATGCGCCGTGTACTAGACCAAGAAGTTGGGAAGCTCTCCAAAGCCCTCAAATTCTAGTGTAGTCTACATGTCTCAGACCTGTATGAGCCTTACACGTTATACAAATATTGGAGTCAGAAAACATTCACAATCTAAATAATGAACACAAAATGTGAAATATCTCTGAATTTATGCATTTTTACTTTATGGACCTGACCATCTAGCTTTTTAATGGTAAAATTCTTTAGATATTAGCACTCTATCTTCACTGTATGTAAAGTATATTTTCCTACTGTTTAGACCTTCAGACATGTCCCAGGGTATAGGGTATATACCCCATCTAGGGTATGCTTTAGCCCTGTATGTTACCTTTAATGAATGTTCCAGTAAGGAGAGTGTCATTGCAGTGTGGAGGGTATGGGTCTCTTTTCTCAGAGGACAACTGAAATGGCAGGAGGAAACAACCTCAAGTTGCACCTGGAAAGGTTTAGTTTTAACATTAGGAAGAATTTCCTCAGACAGACAGGAAAACCCTTTTGCTGGTATCAACCAATATCCTGACACAGCTCTGTGGTTTTCCCGGCAAGACCAGAGCCTAAAGAGTCTGAATTACAACCTAGTTAAGTAAAACAAACATATTATTTGCATCTGTACTCACAGACCTCACTTTAGTTTCTTTCTAGTAATACTGCATATATATAAATTTAGAATTTTGACACTTATTTAGAACTTAAATAGAGAATAATTGCAGAGCTGCAATTTAAACAGAGAACCATGCACATCTTAATCCATGTTTTATAGCACTATAACTTATGGTAATGGCCAAAACGAACAGTCTGTATTATAACATTACCAGGAATATTTTAATTATGTGTCAGAAATGTACAGTTTGATTTCCATCATCTGAAAAGTAATGCACTCAGAAATGCTTTACATGATAAGAATCTATTTTTTTTCTTTAATATAGTTATAAACAGAGGTCTGTTTTATCTAGCAACTTGCTTTAAACCTTACACATTATACAAATAATACATAAACTCAAGAATGTACATTAGCTGTCAAACACAATGAAAAATTTTAACTTGAGATTTTTACAGTAAAAATGTATATTATCATAAAAGGCATCCTATTAATTCATAATTTAAAAGGCTAGCTGGACCACACTGATGTTGCCCACCTGGATCCTTACTCTACTCTAAATTCCCACACAATCAAGAATGATATCAGTTGACACCTTAAGCCTGGTGATAATCTTTGCCTCTTGAAATTTTGAGGTGATGTGTAAAAACTGCAATAAATTAACAGGGATCAGAGAAGCTGCTGGGAAAGCAGCACAAACATCTGTGTACTTTTCTTTCATAATAGTGTGTTGTGGTGGTTTTACCAGCTGGTCAGCTGAGCTCCATTAAAACTGCTCTCTCACTCCCCTTCCTCAAAGGGAAAGGGGGAAAAGGGTTCAAGGGCCAGTGTAAAGGGCTCAAGGGTTGAGATGAGGACAGGAAGATCACTCAACAATTACTGTCATGGGCAAAATAGACTCAGCACGGGTCCCCCACGGGTGGGCGGCAGCTCCCCCCACTCCCCAGAGGAGCTCCTGTGTGGGCTCCTCTCCATGGGCTGCAGCTCTGGCCCGGGGCCTGCTCCTGCGGGGGCTCTCCATGGGCCGCAGCCTCCTCCAGGCCACATCCACCTGCTCCACCGGGGGCTCCTCCACCCATGGGCGGGCTACAGCGTGGAGATCTGCTCCATGTGGGACCCATGGGCTGCAGGGGGACAGCCTGCTCCACCAGGGGCCTCTCCCTGCACAGCCCGCAGGGGAACTGCTGCTGTGAGCCTGGAGCACCTCCTGCCCTCCTGCTGCACTGCCCTTGGGGGCTGAAGGGCTGATTGTCTCTCCTCACTCTTACAGCTGCTGTTGCACTGCAGTTTTTGTTGTTGCTGTTTTCTTCCTTCCTTTAATCTGCTCTCAGAGAAGCACAAACAACATCACTTATTGGCCTCACTTTGGGCAGCAGTGGGTCCTTTTGGAGCCGGCTAAAACTAGCTTTTACTAACATGGGGGAGCTCCTGGATTCTTCTCACAGAGGCCACCCCTGCTGCCCCCCTCTGTCAAAACCTTGCCATTTAAACTTACTACGTGTATAGGAAACAATATTAAGTGGAGGACCCAAAAATTCATCTGACGAAAACAAAAGAATAGATCATTTCTTTTTGTGATCTTATTCTTCAATTGCTGACTCATTAGTATTTTACAACAGTTCATCTATTACATTCTTTGTATGTGAACTAGATATCCAAATCTCTGAGGTAAGTAACAGCAGAAGTGTCATATTTAGAGCAGAAAGCCTGCCTCTAAATAAGTAGGATTTGGATCCTCATTTTAAGGAGCTTTTTATTATTATTTTTTTAATTTTATTTTATTTTTTATTTTTTAGATCCCTTGAGATCTTTATTTGTGTTTCTGGATACTTTACACCATAAAATTTTACCTAAGCTCAGATCTAGTCTTTTCTTAGACATTATCCTACTATATCTCATTTGAAACCAGAGTATGTTTAACAAAGTATTGTGTTTTCAGAATATGTATGTGTATATATATATATACATGTATATATATATATATATATATATACACACACATATATTGCTAATTTAGAAGGTAGCATACTGGAATTTATGGCAATCATAGTATAAATATACTGTATTTCATATCACTAAATTCTGAAAGTGAATAATTTAAGCAAATGAAGTCATAAATAACTTAGTCACATGGCTATTTTTTTAACTTATTTATACTTACAGATGTCAAAATAAAAAGAACACAAACAGATTTCAGAAACAAATGTCAATTTTTTCCTAATTCAGTTATCATTCACTGATGACTGCTTGCTCTGTATGTCTCGTCTCCCACCTTCCATCAAATGTGTACTTTCTGTGCATGCCTTGATTATGACTTGTATTCAGCACAGTATGAATGAAATTTTTACTAGGATCACACAGTATCACTGTAAAGTTCATGTTATTTCCAAGTAGTGCTACAGAAGAAGGGCAACCATTCAGCCCTCCTGAACAAAATACACCTAAGGATGTACCCTGTAATCCCTAGGGTCACAGTGATCTGGAAAGGAGGGACGGGAAAATAAGATGCTGGAATAATGCAGTTTTGTTTCAGAATTGCTGGGGTCACTAAGCTCAGTCTCAAAGTGCAGCAGTCAACCATGCAACATATTTTATTCCTTAATTTATCAAGCTGTAACTTCAATCTTGTTGTTTTTGTTTCTGTTTTTGTTTTTAACTCTGGTGCCTACATGAGGGGTCCTGAAATGTAGTATCACATTTGCCATCTGCACTCATTGGGCTCAGATAGAATTCAATTTTTCTTTCTGTTGATAACAATCTTCATGGCACAGGGAACAAAAAAATGTTAACATCCAAGTACAAAATCTACATAGATATTTTAAGTTCTGTTATTAAATATCATTCCATTTAATTTTTCCTCTCATAAAAGCACTTAATTCCTACTGTATATTTTTTTAATCCTTCCTACATAAACTGTTCCTTTCAGTTTAGCTACTACAGCTAAACTTCAGTTTTGTATAAACTGGAACTATAAAAGCTCCAGTTTGTGTGCCAAAGGCTGAACAACAACAACAAGGTAAACTATCTTAGAGTCCTTGTGAAATTCACTGTGACTTCCTTCAAATATACATTCGTTTCAACACACTCAGTTATCAACCCCAGCACAGTTTCTTATTTATTTCACAATTCTTGTACCAGCAGCTTTTTCACTTATCTTCTGCATTTCAACAAGTAATTTCCCAAGTGGTCTGTAAATATTTCAAAAGTTTGAAGTTTTCATAATGACATGGCTCCCGTCAACATTTAATCTCTAATAATATTGATATAGTTAGATCAAAATGTGGGAACTAGAAGCAGATTTTAACATCCCCAGCAGAAACTCTCTCACAGTTCTCCGTCAAGTCATTTTGGTCCAAAATATTCTGGTTTCCGTGACATTTACTTAACCTAGCCATGTGTAATGTAAATCACCATTCTACCATGTCATCTGGACATGGCATACACATATTTCAATCTTAATTGACATTTTAATACTTTTCTGTTATCCTTTCTCATAATTTTATAAGGGGAAAAAAAAAAAAAGGCTTTCATTTGGTTTTCCAGACTCACACAAATATTTCATTTGTTTCTCTGCTCTCACATGGTGTATTAAGTTGATTAGTCTCCTAGGTCTTTCAGCTATTTACCTGCTCTCTTCTCTTATCAATAACATCTTTCTTTTTATTGACCTCTCTAGAGTACTGAGGGAGGGTCCATAGATGAGGATTAGTGAGACCTGTCACTTTGCAGTATCCTCTATCTCTTGCTCTCTTGACATGGAGGTGGGATCTAACAGCTCCAAACACAAATTTGCAGCACATTTCCAGCTGGAGAAATCTGACACTGTCTGCCAGAGTCTCATCCAGAGAGATGGACTCTTCAGGTCCTCTCTTCAAGTCAACACGGGGGCTATTTCTGCTTTAGGTTAGTCTCAGTGTTATTTCTTTCCCTCGTTATCTTGACTTGATATTCCTGTTCATTTACAGGGCAACGATGTGCTACTGGTCAAGCTGACCCTCCCTATTTGAGACCTTGACTATTTCTTTCATTAATGCTGCAGAAAATAAAGGAAGCAAGGGAAATGGGCTTCATCTATGGCTCTGACAAGCACACAAATTGGACACTTCCATAAAAAAGCTTGAGAATAAAGAACATTGAAATAAGCTTGTATATTATTGCAAAAATATTAGAATTATTAAAGAGTGAAATTTATCCAAGTGTATCCCTTAGTAAACATGAATAACAGGCCATATATTAGATCAGATTTGCAGAAACTGCACAGATGTATGTGTCTTTTGTTGTTGCTGGTTTTTTGTTTGTTTGTCTGTTTGTTTTTTCATTTTAGCAGAATTCATGTGTTGACAGAGTGGCTAAACTGGCCAAACTCCAGAATCCAGCCTTCATGCTGGTTTAAAAAATAATCAGGTATTTCAAATTCAAATTCTGAATTCTGCACTACATTGGATGACCTTGAAAAAGGGGGGCGGGGGGGGGAGGAGGAGGACAAGGGGAGAGGGAGGAAGAGTTCAATATTTGCTGAGTTCCAAAATGCGAGAAATATTAGTATATTAAAAAAATATATATATATATATATTTCAGCATTTTCCTGACCTTACAAAAAAAATAATAAAAAAAAAAAAATGTAATGATAGGACAAGGAGTAATGGTTTAAAACTAAAAGAGGGTAGACTGAGGTTAGATATTGGGAAGAAATTCTTTACTCTGAGGCTGGTGAGGCACTGGAACATGCTGTCCAGAGAAGTTGTGGATGCCCCATCCCTGGAAGTCTTCAAGGCCAATTTGGAGCAATCTGATCTCATAGAAGGTGCCCCTGCCCCTGTCAGGGGGCTTGAAACTAGATGATCTTTAAGGTCCCTTTCAACCCAACAGATTCTATGATTCCATGATCAAGTATGCAGTTTTTACTTATGTTGAGTAAAGCTCCTTCCTGTGTTTTGTTGTTGTTGTTGTTATTGATGTTGTTGTTATTATTATTATTACTGGGTTAAAAAATTAAGTCTGGTGAAGCAGTGTAAGACATCTGAAGCTGGCAAATTCTGGGTGTTTGGCTTTGCTGACTGTTTTAGAACTCTATTGCATGCTGTTTATTATAATTTCCATCATGCATAATAAAATCGAGCCATGAAAAAACATATGATCTCCAGACTCTTCTTCTCTAGAATGTGTTCACAAAAAGCCAATGGTGCAAACATACCACATACCAATATTTTTTCCTAAGCAATGACATTTTGACTTTTTTTTTTTTTTTTTTTTTTTTTACTTTGCACTTAAGCAATTGTAAAAGTGTCTATTTTATTTCTGAAGGAATTTAGAATTCAAATTTAAAAATGAAAGAAGAGCTTTCTCTTCAGGTTGGTTATGTCTTTTTTGTTTTGGTAAAACAATCCAGAATTTTTTTTTTCATGATTCTGTAGAGAAGCTGTTTGGATTTACAGATTCATTGAGTAATCAATGGCCTTATAAACATGGACAAATGTTATTACTACGGAATACATATTCTTCAGACTTTATAGCTTATAAGAGTAATGAGTTGGTTTGTAATTCTGTGAATTAGCTCAAAAATTCCGAATATATTACAGTTTTAAGTAGCACTTTTTCTAAGTTCTTTTCCCTTAAAAAGTAAGCAAACAAAAAAAAAACAAAAAAAAAAAAAAAAAAAAAAAAAAAAAAAAAAACATGAAACAGGTACTAGCTAACTTGAATTTCTTTTCTGTCTCCTCAGTTTAATGTGTAAAGGAATTTCATTTTCTGATCCACAGTCAGAGAATCAGAATGGCTGAGGTTGGAAGGGACCTCTCAAGATCATCTTGTTCAACCCCCCTGCTGAACAGGATCACCTACAGCATATTGCACAGGATGGCATCCAGGCGGGTTTTGAGTATCTCCAGAGAAGGAGACTTCTGAACCTCTCTGGGTAGCCTGTGCCAGTGCTCTGTCACCCTCACAGTACTGAAGTGCTTTCTCACATTCAGATGGAACTTCCTGTGTTTCAGGTTGTCTCCGGTCACTGGACATCACTGAAAATTTTGGCCCTGTACTCTTGACACACCTCCATCAGATACTTACACCCTTTGATGAGATCCCCTCTCAGCCTCCTCTTCTCCAAACTAAACAGACCCAGCTCTCTCAGCCTCTCCTCGTATGACAGCTGCTTCAGTCCCCTCATCATCTTAGTAGCCCTCCACTGGGCTCGCTCCAGTAGCTCCATGTCCCTCTTGTACTGGGTAGCCCAGAACTGGACACAGTTCTCTTGGTGTGGCCTCACCAGGGCTGAGCAGAGGGGCAGGATCACCTCGCTTTATAGGCCCTCTTGGCCACAAGGGCACACTTCTGGCTCATGGTGAACCTGTTGTCCACCAGGACTCCCAGGTTCTCCTCCTGTCCAGCAGGTCAGCCCTTGCATGTACTGATGCTTGGGGTTATTCTTCCCTAGGTGCAGGATGCTGCAATTGCCTTTGTTGAATTTCATGAGGTTCCTCTTGGCCCATCCCTCCAGCCTATCTGGGTCCCTCTGAATGGCAGCACAGCCCTCTGGGGTATGAGTCACTCCTCCCAGTTTTGTGTCATCTGCAAACTTGCTAAGGGTGCACTTCATTCAATCATCAAGGTCATTGATGAAAAAGTAGAACAGGAATGGGCCCAGTACTGACCCCTGGGGGACACTGCTAGCTACAGGCCTCCAAGTAGACCCTGTCCTACCAACCACAACCCTCTGAGCTCTGCCATCCAGCCAGTTCTCAATCCACCTCACTGTTCACTCATGTCCCACACTTCCTGAGCTTGTCTATGAGGATGTTATGGGAGACAGTGTCAGAGGCCTTGCTGCAGTCAAGGTAGACAACATCCACCACTCTCCCCTCATCCACCCAATTAGTCATTCAATCATAGGAGGATATCAGGTTGGTCAAGCATGAGTTCCTCTTGGTAAACTCATGCTGACTATTCCTGATCACTTTCTTCTACAAACAGTGCAATTCAAAATAGAGTTTCTACCAGCTCCTTCAGCACACATGGGTGCATCCCACTGAGACCCATGGATTTGTGGGTGTCAGAGTTGCCCAAATGTTCTCTAACCTTATCCTCCTTGACCAAGAGAAAGACCTCCTTTCTCCAGACTTTATCCCTTATATATAGGATCTGAGATTCCTGAGGACTGGTCTTAACAGTGAAGAATGAAGCAAAGGCACTCAGTAACTGCCTTCTCTGTATTCATCAGCAGGGATCACAGTTCAGCAGTGGTCTCATATTTTTCCCAGTCTTCCTTTTTCTACTGATGTATATTAAGAAGCCGTTCTTGTTGTCCTTGGCATCCTTACTATATATAATTCCAAATGGGCCTTGGCCATCTTCATCATATCCTTTCATCCTCTGATGTCCCTATATTC
Source organism: Aythya fuligula (assembly GCF_009819795.1). Taxonomy (NCBI): domain Eukaryota; kingdom Metazoa; phylum Chordata; class Aves; order Anseriformes; family Anatidae; genus Aythya; species Aythya fuligula. The sequence goes on along the minus strand of NC_045593.1, from coordinate 79,183,025 downwards.
TCCCAAGTGGCATGTTCCTTTTTCCGCATGCTGTGTACTTTATTTTTCTGTTTAGTTTTGCCAGTAGTTTATGCCTCTCACATGAAGAGCAACTCCCCCACCTCACCTTCCTGGCTGTCTTTCCCAAAAAGCACATAGCCCTCCATGGCAGCATTCCAGTCATGTGAGCTATCCCACCATGTGGACTTAGTGCTCTACAGTAAATTATAAAACGGAAGCTAAATAAGCTCACTATTAAAGACTCTCTAAGAAGTGCTGTTACATGCAAGCACTGAAAGCTTTTTTGCCTGTAACTTTCTCTCTCAATAAGAGCTGCAGGTTCAACAACTATGTGTAGTGGGTTTACGTGGCAAGGTTTTGGTAGCAGGGGGCCATAGGGGTGGTTTCTGTGAGAAGGATCTAGAAGCTGCCCCATGTTTGGGAAGGGCCCCATTGTTTTCCAGAGCTGAGCCAATAAGCACTGTTGTTTTGCGCCTCTGTGAGAGCATATTTAAGACAGGGAAAAATACGCTGCGCCACACAGCAGCCGGGAGAGTGAAGGGAGTGAGGAACAGCCTTGCAGGTGCCAAGGTCAGTGTAGAAGGAGGGGGAGAGGTGCTCCAGGCGCTGGAGCAGAAGTCCCCTGTGGCCTGTGGTGAGGACCATGGTGAAGCAGGATGTCCCCCTGCAGCCCATGGAGTACCACGGTGGAGCAGGGTTCCATGCTGCAGCCCGTGGAGGAGACCACGGTGGAGCAGGTGGCCCTGCACCGACAGAGGCTGCCGCCTGTGGAAGACCCCTGCCAGAGCAGATTCCGGCCTGGGCCTGTAGCCCGTGGAGAGGAGCCCACGAAGGAGCAGGTGACCCAGCAGGAGCTGCTGCCTGTGGGGGAGCCAGGTTGGAGCAGTTTTCTCCTGAGGGATGGACCCCGTGGTATGGACCCATATCTGGAGCAGTTCTGGAAGAACTGCTGCCTGTGGGAAGCCCACGCTGGATCAGTTCATCAAGGACTGCATCCCGTGGGTGGGACCCCACAGCACAGGGGACAAGAGTGACCAAGAAGGAGTGGCAGAGAAGAAGTGCTGTAGACTGACCATAACCCCCATTCCTCCATTCCCCTGCGCCGCTCAGGGGGAGGAGGTGGAAGAGTGTGGATGGGGGGGGAAGGTGCTTTTGTTTTTTTTTCCTTTTTTTCTCACTTCTCTAGCTTGTTAGTAATAAGCAATAAATCTTACTATCTCCTTATGTTGAGTCTGTTTTGCCCGTTACAATAATTACTGCGTGATCTTCTTGTCCTTATCTCAACCTTTGAGCCCTTTTCACATCTTTTCTCCCCATTCCTCTTTGAGGAGGGGGAGTGAGAGAGTAGCTGTGGTGGAGCTCGGCTGCCCACTCGAGCGGAACCACGACACTATGCAGTGTTGTTAAGTGGGAAAGAACAAACATAAGTCGCAAGCTTTTCTGCACTGGATTTACTTACAATAGGCTACACTTTTATACACTGTTTTCATTTTAAGGATACTTACAGACAATTTCTAAAATTTGAGGGAAACATAATACACCAACACTTTCATTCTTGATGTCATATTGCTTATGATATTAATGTATATTTCTTAAAAATAATTCTAAAACAGGTCACATTGTTCCTGTAAATAAATGTAAGATAGTATTGAATAAAAAAGAAAGGAACACTTTGGAGATGAGAGGACAACATTTTAGTTTAGTATATTGGATTTAAGAAAGGCAGGTCCTGATAGACTAACCTGATCTCTTTCTATAAGATTACTGGTTTAGTAGGTGAGGGAAAGGCCGTGGATATAGTTTATTTGGACTTTAGCAAAGCATTTGATACTATTTCCCACAGCCTTCTCCTGGAGAAAATGGCTTCTCCTGACTTGAACAGATGTATGGTTTGCTGGGCAAAAAAAATGGAGGGATGGAGGGAAAGAGGAAAGGAGGGAAGAAGAGAGAGAGGGAGATAGGGAGCAAGGGAGGAAGGGAGGTATGGGCAGGCGGTCCCAAAGGGTTGTTGTGAATAGGATCCAATGCAGTTAGCAGCTGTTCACAAGTAGTGGTCCCCACGGCTCAGTACTGGGGCCAGTTTTGTTTAACATTTTTATCATCAATCTTGATGATGGGATTGAGTGCACCCTCAGTAAGTTTGTAGACATCACCAAGCTGGGGGTCTGGGAATGACAATCATTCTCCTTTAGTGTAGGAAGGCTCTGCAGAAGGATCTGGATAGACTGGATCCCTAGGCCAAGTCCAACTGCATGACATTCAACAAGGCTAAATGCTGACTCCTGCATTCGGGTAATTACAACCCTGTGCAGCAATATAAACTTGGGGAAGAATGCCTGGAAAGCTGCCCGTCAGAAAAATTGCTGGGGATGCTGGTCAACAGGCGGTTGAACATGAGCCAGCAGTGCATCCTGGCATGTAACAGGAATAGTGTGGCCAGCAAGGCTAGGGAAGTGATTGTCCCCTTCCACTTAGCACTGATGAGACCACTTCTTGAGCAGTATGTTCAGTTTTGGATCTCTCACTACAAGAAGGATATTGAGCTGACACAGTTTCCCACAGCATTCTCCTCAAGAAACTGGTTGCTCGTGGCTTGGAATGTCATACACTTTGTTGGCTTAAAAACTGGCTGGATAGCCGGGCCCAAAGAGTTGTGGTGAATGGAGTTATATCCAGCTGGAGGCCAGTCACTAGTGGTGTCCTCCAGGGCTTGGTACTGGGGCCGGTCCTCTTTAATATCTTCATCGATGATCTGGATGAGGGCATTGAGTGCACCCTCAGTAAGTTTGCAGATGACACCAAGTTAGGTGCGTATGTCGATCTGCTCCAGGGTAGGAAGACTCTGCAGGAGGATCTGGATAGGCTGCACCGATGGGCTGAGGTCAACTGCATGAAGTTCAACAAGGCCAAGTGCCGGGTCCTCCACCTGGGGCGCAATAACCCCAAGCAGAGCTACAGGCTGGGAGATGAGTGGTTGGAGAGCTGCCAGGCAGAGAAGGACCTGGGAGTGATGGTGGATAGTTGGCTGAATATGAGCCAGCAGTGTGCTCAGCTGGCCAAGAAGGCCAACAGCATCCTGGCTTGTATCAGAAGCAGTGTGGCCAGCAGGGCTAGGGAAGTGATTGTCCCCCTGTACTCAGCTCTGGTGAGGCTGCACTTGAGTACTGTGTTAAGTTTTGGGCCCTCACTACATCGAGGTGCTCGAGCAAGTCCAGGAAAGGGTGACAAAGCTGGTGAGGGGTCTTGAGAACAAGTCTTACAAGGAGTGGCTGAAGGAGCTGGGATTTTTCAGCCTGGAAAAGAGGAGGCTGAGGGGCGACCTTGTTACTCTCTATAGCTACATTAATGTACATTAGTGAGGTGGGGGTTGGTCTATTCTCCAATGGGCCTGGTGACAGGACGAGGCAGAATAAGCTTGTACCAATAGTTGCGCCAGGGGAGGTTTAGGTTGGATATTAGGAAAAACTTCTTTACTGAAAGGGTTGTTAAGCTTTGGAATGGGCTGCCCAGGGAAGTGGTTGAGTCACCATCCCTGGAGGCCTTCAAAAGACGTTTAGATGTTGAACTTAGTGATACAGTTTAGTGGAGGACTGGTTAGTGTTAGGTCAGAGGTTGGACTAGGTGATCATGGAGGTCTCTTCCAACCTAGACGATTCTGTGATTCTGTGATTTTGTATGTATGTGTATGTATATGAGGAAAGTGTTCCTTAGTACTTTCAGACTCCCTTTGCTTCTCAAATGATCACAGGCTCCTTCCTAATACTAAGTCCTATGGACTGTACTGCCCCCTCTAAAAAAAAGAAGCAGTCATGGCAATGGAAAAAGAAAAAAGAAGAAAACATCAACATTCAGAGTTACATTTTGGGTTTAACACTGAAACTTAGGTGAATATTATTTTTGTAAATGAAGTATTTCAACTTTGTCTATATTATAGGTGGGAGGAGAGAGGGAACTTTTTCTATTTAGGGAAAAAAGGAGCATACTAGAATAAACTTGTACCATTGTAATTAACGTTGTCAAAAATGACTCCACTACTTATTAAAAATAGTAGCAGAACAAATCCTGACTGTGGTGTGGTCCCTGAAGAGCCTAATACGATTCGCACAAATTTATCACTCTCTGGAATTTAACCTGAGAAGTTATCCCTGATTTTTTGCTAATTCTATCATATTACTCTAATTTTGGTGACATGCTGGCAGCTCTAGTCAATGTTGTTTTGAACAGGCCAAAATGCAAACTATTCAATGATTGCAGCATGTTTACCCTCCTGGCAGAGTGAGATGTTTTTAAAGGTAGCATCTACTGCACTAGCAGTTTCACATATTTTGGCAAAACTCATAACCCAGCTGTCTTTACTATAGCTTAAGCTAATCTTGTCATACATTTTAACACCAGACAGCTCTTAATAATTATTGATTAGAATTAATATCAATTTAAAAGGTACCCATGTTTACACTATAAGATTCTGTCTGTAATCATTTTCTTAACAGCTCTGCACTGCATATTGACTGTTCAGCACCTTTAGCTAATCTCTCAGTTCATGATGCAGACAGATTGTTTCACCTCCAGGCTTGAAGTACATCATCATGAGGTACCTTGCTGACTGAGTGAAAGGTTTTTTGTTGTTGTTATTTTGGGGGGGTTGTTGTAGGGAGAGAGATGTTTGTTTGTTTGTTTTCCCACTCTGCTTCAAAAAATAAACAAAACAAAACGTGTCCATTTTCAGTTTTGTGAGATTGTTCACTGACTACAGTGAATGAACACTAGTAGTTTTGATTTTGAGTTTCGAGTTTTGATCCATGCTATACCATGAGATTTTTTTTAAATGCAACTTTGTTTAGTGAAGCCAGTGAAATTCTTATTAGCATAAAACTTACTCTTAAATGTTTGTCACATTTCAGATAATAACATATCACAGAATCACAGAATTTCTAGGTTGGAAGAGACCTCAAGATCATCGAGTCCAACCTCTGACCTAACGCTAACAGTCCCCACTAAACCATATCCCTAAGCTCTACATCTAAACGTCTTTTGAAGACTTCCAGGGATGGTGACTCCACCACTTCCCTGGGCAGCCTGTTCCAATGCCTCACAACCCTTTCAGTAAAGAAGTTCTTCCTAACATCTAACCTAAAACTCCCCTGGCTCAACTTAAGCCCATTCCCCCTCGTCCTGTCACCAGGCACGTGGGAGAACAGACCAACCCCTACCTCGCTGCAGCCTCCTTTAAGGTATCTGTAGAGAGCAATAAGGTCACCCCTGAGCCTCCTCTTCTCCAGGATGAACAAGCCCAGCTCCCTCAGTCGCTCCTCGTAGGACTTGTTCTCCAGGCCCCTCACCAGCTTCGTCACCCTTCTCTGGACTCGCTCAAGCACCTCGATGTCCTTCTTGTAGTGAGGGGCCCAAAACTGAACACAGTACTCGAGGTGCGGCCTCACCAGAGCTGAGTACAGGGGGACGATCACCTCCCTAGCCCTGCTGGTCACACTGCTTCTGATACAAGCCAGGATGCTGTTGGCCTTCTTGGCCAGCTGAGCACACTGCTGGCTCATATTCAGCCAACTATCCACCATCACTCCCAGGTCCTTCTCTGCCTGGCAGCTCTCCAACCATTCCTCTCCCAGCCTGTAGCTCTGCTTGGGGTTATTGCGCCCCAGGTGGAGGACCCGGCACTTGGCCTTGTTGAACTTCATGCAGTTGACCTCAGCCCATCGGTGCAGCCTATCCAGATCCTCCTGCAGAGCTTTCCTACCCTCAAGCAGATCGACACACGCACCTAACTTGGTGTCATCTGCAAACTTACTGAGGGTGCACTCCATGCCCTCGTCCAGATCATCGATGAAGATATTAAAGAGGACCGGCCCCAGCACCGAGCCCTGGGGGACGCCACTAGTGACTGGCCTCCAACTGGACTTGGCTCCATTCACCACGACTCTTTGGGCCCGGCTATCCAGCCAGTTTCTAACCCAACGAAGCGTGCGCCAGTCCAAGCCTAGGGCAGCCAGTTTCTTGAGGAGAATGCTGTGGGAGACGTTGTCAAAAGCCTCGCTGAAGTCAAGGTAGACCACATCCACAGCCTTTCCCTCGTTCACCCAGCGCGTCACTTTGTCATAGAAGGAGATCAAGTTCGTCAATCAGGATCTGCCTTTCATAAACACAATGCTGACTAGGCCTGATCGCCTGCTTCCCCTGCAAGTGCTGCGTGATGACTCTCAGGAGGATCTGCTCCATGAGCTTCCCTGGCACTGAGGGCAAACTGACAGGCCTGTAGTTTCCTGGGTCTGCCCTCCTGCCCTTCTTGTAGATGGGCGTCACATTTGCTAGCCGCCAGTCAACTGGGACCTCCCCAGATCACCAGGACTGCTGATAAATGATGGATAGTGGCTTGGCCAGCTCCTCTGCCAGTTCTCTCAGTACCCTTGGGTGGATCCCATCCGGCCCCATCGACTTGTGCACATCCAAGTGCCGTAGCAGGTCACCAACCAGTTCTTTGTGGATAGTGAGGGCCACATCCTGCTCCCCATCCCCTTCCGCCAGCTCAGGGTACTGAGTATCCAGAGAACAACCGGTATTGCCGCTAAAGACTGAGGCAAAGAAGGCATTGAGCACCTCCGCCTTTTCCTCATCTCTTGTAACTAAGTTTCCCCCCGCATCCAGTAAAGGATGGAGATTCTCCTTAGTCCTCCTTTTTGTGTTGATGTATTTATAAAAACGTTTTTTGTTATCTTTAATGGCAGTAGCCAGATTGAGCTCCAGATGAGCTTTGGCCTTCCTAATTTTGTCCCTGCACAGCCTCGCTACATCCTTAAAGTCCTCCCTAGTGGCCTGCCCACTTTTCCAAAGATTATAAACCCTCTTTTTTCTCCTAAGATCAAGCCACAATTCTCTGTTGAGCCAGGCCGGTCTTCTTCCACGCCAGCTCATCTCTGGGCACTTGGGGACAGACTGTTCCTGCGCCATTAAGATTTCCCTCTTGAAGAGCGCCCAGCCTTCCTGGACCCCTCTGCCCTTCAGAACCGCCTCCCAAGGGACTCCACCAACTAGTGTCCTGAGCAGCTCAAAGTCAGCCCTCCGAAAGTCCAATACAGCGGTTTTACTGGTCCCCTTCCTGGCCTTGCCAAGAATAGTGAACTCCAGCATTTCATGGTCACTCTGCCAAAGACAGCTTTCAACCACCACATCCCCCACCAGTCCTTCTCTGTTTGTGAAGAGAAGGTCTAGCGGGGCACCACCCCTGGTAAGCTCACTAAACAGCTGCGTCAGGAAGCTATCTTCCACGCTCTCCAGAAACCTCCTAGACTGCTTTCTCTGGGCTGTGTTGTGCTTCCAGGATATGTCAGGGAAGTTGAAGTCCCCCACGAGTACAAGAGCTGACGATTTCGCAACTTCTGTCAGCTGCCTGTAGAACTCGTCATCCGTCTCCTCATCTCTGTTTGGCGGTCTATAGCAGACCCCGACCAGGACACTAGCCTTGTTGTCCCTGCCGATCCTAACCCAAAGGGACTTGACCTTGTCGTTCCCAGCCTCGAGTTCTACAACCTCGAAAGACTCTCTAATATAGAAAGCCACACCACCACCCCTTCTGTGCTTCCTGTCCCTTCTGAAGAGCTTATAGCCAGGCATTGCAGTACTCCAGTCATGAGACTGGTCCCACCACGTCTCCGTGATGGCAACCAAGTCGTAGCCTGCCTGCTGCACGATGGCTTCCAGCTCCTCCTGTTTGTTACCCATGCTGCGTGCATTGGTGTAGATGCACTTCAGCTGGGCCATTGCCTTATCCTCCGGCCTTGCCATTGTTCCCCCTGGCACAGCCCTAACAATCCTAGCTTCAGACCCATCCCCCTTCCTACCTAGTTTAAAGCCCTCTCAATGAGCCCTGCCAGCTCCTGGCCCAGGATCCTTTTTCCCCTAAAAGATAGGGACCCGTCTGCGGCCATCAGGCCAGGTGCTGAGTAAAGTGCCCCATGATCGAAAAAAACAAGATTGCTGCGTTGGCACCAGCCCCGGAGCCACCTGTTTAACAGGTGGGCTTTCCATGTCCTCTCTGTACCCCTCCCTGCCACCGTAGGGATGGACGAAAACACCACCTGCACTCCCGCTCCATCCACTAACCGACCCAGTCCCCTAAAGTCCTGTTTGATAGCATTCAGGCTTCTCTCTTCGATGTTGTCACTGCCCGCCTGGACTATCAAAAGAGGGTAATAGTCAGAGGGGCGAACCAGGTTGGGAAGCTTCCTGGCAACGTCCCTGACCCTGGCCCCAGGGAGACAGCAGACTTCCCTACAGGTAAGGTCAGGCCGACAAATAGGGCCCTCTGTTCCCCTAAGAATCGAGTCTCCAACAACAATAACCCTCCTGTCTTTCTTGGTGGAGGCAGTCCTGAGGCGTGGAGTCGACCTCCTCGCCCTAGGCATCCTCCTGGGAACACTTGCTACCTCTTCCTCAGCTACTGGTCTGCCGAGCTCCAGGGCCTCGAACCTGTTGCGTAAGGGCACCTGGGAAGGTGGGGCCGGAAGTGGAGGGCGTCGCCTGCGATGTCGAGCAGGGACCTGTCTCCATTCCTCCTCAACTCCCAGATCCCCTCCCTCTGCCCGACGGCTACAGGGCAGGGGGTCCACCCCCATTTGAGGAGTCTCATCTCGGTACCTCCCCTTAAGGCCCTGCAGGGAGTTTCCCCAGAAGTCTATCTCCCGCTCACACTCCCTGATGGCCCTCAACCTCGCCACCTCCTCCTTGAGCTCCGCCACCATGCGGACCAGGTCATCCACCTGCTCGCACCTCACGCACGCAGTTTCTCTGCCTCCCGCCGATGGCAGCAACAGGCTCAGACACTCCCTGCATCCGGTGACCTGAACTGCGGCATTTTTTAACGGGTAGTCGGTCTGCGTGTGTACCGACTTCCTGGAGAGCGCGCCGTGCCTGGTGGCGACCATTATCGCCTAGTTACGGCTGTTGTTAACGAGGTGTTGTTTGTGCGTAGGGGTAGCGCTCTGCCCTTCCTGCGCGCCCTGCCCGCGCTAACTGCCGCGCCACTCCCTTCTGACGCGCCACGCCCTGTTTGCCCGCCCTCTTCGCCGCGCTCCTGGTCGCTCGCGCTCCCTAGGGGCAGCTTTTGAACGGTCGGGGAGGGGGCGCTGCTGGCTCCGCCTTCGCCTCGTCAGCCTTCCTCACGAGGGCTGCCAGGTCCTGGCGGCTCCCTCAAGTAGGCTCGATGCCGGAAAAATTAGCCCTGCCTGGCCCGATCCCCCGCTCCGCTGCAGAACGCGTCTGCCCCGGAGCCGATCGCCTCGGCAAATATTTTTACAAATGCTTACTAAGGACTAAGACTGCAAGTCTCCTTAGCTAGGGTTTTAAAATATTCACTACAAATACAAGGTATTTTTTCCCTGTAATTCATATGTTTCCTGCTAAAATCCAGAAAACAAATTTAATTTCAGAATTAACAGTAAGTAAATATAGTGTTTGTTTTGTTCATTTTTAAATATACATTGATTTAGGAAGTCAGGAAGTCAGGAACAGAGAGAAGGAAAGAGGAAGAGGAAGAAAGAGAAAGAGAAAGAGAAAAAGAGAGATTTAATTTTGATACAAGTATTTTGCAATCTAAGGAAATTTGAAGGTTTTCACCTGCTTTTAATAAGACTGTCTCTACATCTATTTACTATCACACAAAATTCCACAAAACTGAAGATTTCCTGTGTTGTATGTTGGCAGCTGTCTGTTTTCACATAAGTAGGATTGTCTATAGTTTGACACTGGATAAAAAGATTTCCTGTTGCATGATAGAGGAAAGGCTGCAGCCCCTGTGCTGCATAAGAACATGTACAGCTGACCTTACCCAGAATCTTGCAAACTACTCTGGCAAGAATAAAATGGGAGAAATGAATGATGTTTCCCTTTGCTATTTACATCACACTAGGATATTTAGTTCAGAGGTAATGGAGCTCTACAATCTATATATGAGATTGCTCATCTCAAATAAGTTCCCCTTTCCTGAAGAAGAAACTTCTAAATTACAGTAAAGGATTGCTTACCACACAACTGAGTTTTAGTTATTAGGAATTATGGAGTGGAAAAAATTAGCTTTCTGAAAATAAATTATTCATTAAAAAAGAAATTCAATAAAAAGTAAGTCAGAATATTTGTGTTATTAACAATTCTTGAGGTATTTGAGTTCGTAAAGCAGTCACTTTCACATGTACTTCTCTGATTTTCTTGTCACACCCCCGATCACAATTTTGTTTTGGTATTTTTAAATCTTTCAGCTCTATGTAGCCAAGAAGAGGCTATTCAGGCACGCTTCCCATCAAGACATGAATTGCATTGGGATGCAGTTATCTCCTATATGTTTAACATTAAGATGGAGCAGCATCTAATTTGTTGTATACTGTCTGGGGAATCAAGAAATGTGGGCTTTGAGCCTTTTTCAGAGGAAAGAAAACTGAACTCATCTGACCCATGTGGTAATGGAGCATTCTGGCCTTTTAGCTGTTGCACAGACAGTTGCTATCTTTTTGCTAACCCTGGGAAAAGGGTAGGATCTGCCTTCTAGTTCTGAAATATAAGACAGAGAGAAGTTTCAAGCTTGCCCATCGTGAATGGAAAGAATAACTCAAACTTCAGCGACAGACGAAATTTAAGATACTGTAATTCCTCTCCTCAGCATTCATGACTACTTTTCTATGGCAGTCCTACTTTGCAGTCTGTTTTTTATGACAGCCACTTTGAAGCATCTAACTCCTCTATGTATTGTGGGGGAAATTATTCTGAGCCCTTAGCCTGAAATTCCTCCAAGAACGTGATTATTCATCACAAATTGTGTGGTGGAGGAGCAGGGATTTATGCTAGGACTCTCAAATCCCATAATAGCACCCTAACCACTTGTCCCTTACCTGGCTTATATGCAGTGAAATTTTATTTATCCCAATGACAAACACAGTAATCAAAAAATAACAAGCAGCATGAACTGACATTCACATGTGGAGCTCAACATTATCTCAGAAGTCAAACTTCTGAGAGGGACAAAAACTGTTAAAGAACACTTTCTATGGTATATGTCTAGAGTATCATTGTAAATGGTCTTGCTTCTGTTTCTTGTTGTTGTTTTAGGACTGAATTACACAAGGGAGTGTGAGCAAGTGAGCAGATCCATCAGCCTGCCTCATGTTTTCTCTGCCAAAGTAGAAGCTCTACAGAGTTGGCATGATTCATCAACACTGTCAGCACATTCTTTCACCCTCCTACATCTCTCTTAAATGCACAGAAGCAAGGTGATAACCTGATCCCTTGTTGATAAGTGAATATTTAAATCTCATGTCTCATGAGCCTACCTGGTGTATATAGCTTTGTCTTTGTCACTGCCTGATGAATAAATTTTGCTCCATCCACTTGAGAAGAAAGGAAACTTCTGCTTCTTGTTTGTACTACTTAACCTCACTCTCTTCTGAGGTGACTGTTCCTTACACTGGGAGAAAGAAACTAAATGTATAATCAGAAGAGTACAGCAAAAAGAACCCTGTGCCTTACTCTAGCAAAATAAAACTTTAACACAAAGCTCTGACTACAGAGCTTCCATTGCATGCAATGAGCTATGTTTGTACTTTGACACAGATGACTGAGTCAGTATGGATAAGTTGATTTCTTACCTGAGAATCAGGCCCTATGTATATAAAAAAAATGGACCTATCAGTGACAACTGGTGCATCCTGAAGAATGTTGCTTTAAGATATTCCTGCTGGAGAGGAACTCTGAGGAGAAGGACCTGGGGGGTCCTTCCACCAGGGGGTCCTGGTGGAAGACAGGTTGACCATGAGCCAGCAGTGTGCCCTTGTGGCCAAGAGGGACAATGGGATCCTGGTGTGCATTAAAAGGAGTGTGGCCAGCAGATAAAGGGAGGTGAACGCCCCCCCCCCCCCCCCCCCCGCCTCTATTGTGCCCTGGTCAGGCTTCACCTGGAGTACTGTGTCCTGTTCTGGGCTCCTCAGTTCAAAAAAGACAGGGATCTCCTGGAAAGAGTCCAGCAGAGGGCCACAAAGATGATACGGGGCCTGGAGCATCTCGCCTGTGAAGAAAGGCTGAGAGAACTGGGTCTGTTCAGCCTGGAGAAAAGAAGACTGAGAGGGGATCTCATCAATGGATATAAATACCTGAGGTGTGGGGGACAGAGGGATTTGGCCAACCTCTTTTCAGTGGTTTGCAGGGACAGGACAAGGAGTAATGGTCACAAGATAGAGCACAGGAAGTTCTGTACCAACATGTGAAAGAACTTCTTCACGGTGAGGGTGACGGAGCACTGGAACAGGCTGCCCAGGGAGGTTGTGGAGTCTCCTTCTCTGGAGATATTCAAGGCCCATCTGGACGCCTACCTGGGCAGCCTGCTCAAAGGAACTTGCTTTGGCAGGGGGGGTTGGACCCTATGATCTTTCGAGGTCCCTTCCAATGCCTTCAATTCCGTGATTCTGTGTTTCTGTAATATTTTATTCCACTCCTTCCTAAATCACATGGACTAGCTCTTCTTAATCATTCCTCTAGTTTGCAGGGAATGTTTTCTTATAGGTGTTTTCGGAGAGTTGGAACATTAAATTTGAATTGTATCTAATCACAATGTAACTGTATCATTTGTTTATATTTTTCAGTAATTGCAGGTAGAGAGAGAGAAGAAAAGGATTATCAAAAGCTTTGAATTTTTCTGCTGAAAAAATGTGATGAACCTAGTCATTGAGTTACACATAAATCTTGCCTAGAGCCCATTGTCTGGCTCTGGACTGACTTGGCATTGGCTTTTAATATGGCAGCTATTTTTAAAAGGCACTTTAAAAGTATAAGAAATATCATATTGAGTTTCAGGTTATCTTTCACTGATCCTTATCTTAACATATATAGTATGGATGGAGGGTTTTCCTCTCATAAATAGCTCTACAAACTAATTTCTCTACTGGCAACAGAAACTTTCTTTTTTAGGAATTAAAATTTGGTATCCAAAGTGATCGTTAAAAATGATTCAGACCCTCAGTTCTTCTTTTAGGACTCATCTTGAATGCCTAATGTGGGGCTAAGAACTCAACTGGGTGGCAAGGTACCTAAATATCAATCTTAACAATATTCAGTGCTACAATTCTTTAATCTTCTGTGTGGCTATAGTTCTCATTTCCTACCTGGTTCAGTTCATCTATATACCGTCATGTATTTGGCTCTTAAATACTGCACTACAGAGGTGGTTGTAATAGATGCTTCATTTCATGAGCATGTTGCCACTGGAATAAAAGCCAGAACCTTAAATTCAATTTAAAATCTGAATTAAATTTTTCTGTGTAAAATTGAAGAAATATATTAATAACCTACTTTTAGCCATGTACTTCCTGATGACAAAATACATACAAAGCATGTATCACAGCACATTGTGACTAATAAAGCAGGCTTTAAAATACTTATTGCTGATACACAGATCCCTCATATAACCAGGACAAACTAATTTTCCTTGATTAATCTTTGCAGAAGCACAGTTTTCTTCAACCTTCATCCTAATAGAATAATAGTATCATAGAATATCCTGAGTTGGAATGAACCCACAAGGATCATGGAGTCATCCTCATGGCTCCACACTGGACTACCTGAAAATTAAACTGTATGCCTAAAAGCATGGTCTAAATGCTTCTAGAACTCCAGAAGCCTTTGTGCCAGGATTAATAAAATAGGCATTTTGATTTGTGTAGTTGTAAGCTTGGAATGCAGTGCCCTTTTGCAAAATTCCATATGCACCCTAATACTATATCTTAACTGAAAGTTAATTTTACTGCCTAAATAAATAAAAGCAAAATCAATAGCAAAATTTATTTCAGATGATTGCTTCATAAGCTGTGTATAATTCAAATAAAATGAGTTTAAAATAGACAAATATAATGGTAGACATGTAGATACAAAGACTGTGCCCATACTCCCAAAAATGGGAACAATATCCAGGAAAGCAATGGCTCTAAAAGGATTTAGATCATGGCAAGTAAAACAAAGGGCACTTTGTTTTTCTGCTGTTAGAAGCTGATATCAGGTGTCAGGTGTAATTAATAAACAGTAACAGAGAAGAAAATTTATCCCTGTTCATGGGGAAACTGATAGAGGATACTGTTTACATTCTAGTATGTGTGAATTTTGTTTTTAAATAAAATGAAAAACTGGACTGAGAATATATAGCAAAAGCTGTGGAAGTTAATGCCTATCAAAACTATACTGTCAAAATCAGTCCCTTGTTGTTTGTTTGGTTGGTTGTTTTTTTAGTTTTGAGAATCTCATATCTGTGATTATCCTAAGTCTCTCAACTTTTACCTTAAATCCCTACCACTGAAAGGAACATTGAGTTATGAATCTGTGATCAGTCACTGCTGGTCCTCATTGGCTCAGAAGATAACCTTTAAAGTTTCTTTAAAGTAAATTTTATTCAGACTTTTGCTCAAAGATGTTGTAAAATGGTGGCTAGTCTTCCAGGTGTTCAGAGAAGATACTTTAAGATGAAAATCCATCAATTACTTCAAAAAGAACATGAAATTTTTATTATTTTGGGACAAGATATTTGCAAGGCCAGTGGCTTATAAAACAGACAGTAAAATGGAGAACAAGCTTTGCTTTTATGAGCTTTGTAAGCAAATTCATATAAACAGAAACAAACATAAATAATAGTGGAAAACAAAAGATATTTTAATTTTAGTTTGATCAGATCTTACAATGTGTAATGAACTTTAATGAGGTCCTCTCTTCATAGTATTTATAATGTTTTTCATCTATCATTCAATATTCTCACTCAGAATATCAGCTTTCCCTGTTTTTAATGATTAAAATTATTTTACTTTACCACAGGCTAGATGCCAACAGGAGCTCATTTTCAAAAATAAAACTACTTAGTATTAGATAGAGGAATATGGAGGGGAAAAAAAAAAAAAAAAAAAACTTCCCATGCAATAATTAACTTCTTGTATCTAAGCAAATTAAAAACACATTTCAAAATCTGTTTAAGAAAAAATTTCATGAATCAGACAGACCTTTTGTGGAATGTCAAATACGTGTGTTTCTAATAAAATGCTGACAGATTATGATGTATAATGGGGAATTGGGGAATGTTCTAATATAACTAAAGTATAAATACTGACTTTCCTGATGTTATCAAAAATTCATTTCATTTCATTTCACTTCATTTCATTTTGTTTCATTTCACATTTGCTGACATTTAAAGTGCATGTACACAACAATTGATTTCTTTTGGGTTTCTAAACAATTTTAAATAAAACTGGTGTAAATTGATTCTTTCTTGGTTTGGCATGTCAATTTAAATTCAGTTACTGAGGCAAATTCTTGAAAATGAACAGATACTTCAAGGAAAATTAAAATGTTTACCTCTAGAAGTGTTAAAGCAACTTAAAGTCTTGCAAGAACAAAGAATAATAGTAACTTCTGTAAGTTCAAGTGCATTTAGCTTATTGTAGTATGTCTGTATTTAAATAGTCATATCCAGTGTTTTTTAAGTCTCATTAAGTGTTTCTTACAGTGCTATTTTTTCCAAAATACTTGATAATTCTCTCTACTCCTTAAATCAAAATTACATTGCATCTCAGAAGCAATATAATGTACATCAGTAAAAAAAAAAAAAAAAAAAATAGAAAATGAGATGTCTATTGACAGAAATAAGTATTGTCTGTATGATTTCACCTGACAGACTTTAGAAGTTTGTATGACTACAGATATCTTTATAACTGAAAACACTTGTCTTTTTTTTTTTTACTGACCTTCTATTAAAAAAAAAAAAAAAAAAAAAAGCATTTTTTAAAGTTTTCAAATACACTGAGCCCAATCTAAAACCTTTAAAAATTCTCATTCTTTCATGAAGACATCACATGAGAGAAGGCAAATTCTCTTGGTGTTCCATCCATTTGCAGAGGCTATAGAACTTGTTTAAAATTGGTTTGGCTTTTGTTCTGTTCTCTTTCTAATCTGAGGAGAGTACAATGTTTTCAGTGAAAAGAAATCAATGCTTTCTTGCTGATGTAATCAAAATCCAGTAGGACACCATGCATCCTTTTTATCTATATCATCATAATGCTTTCCGTAATATTTTCAACTGCCTGAATTCTGTCAAACACAGACTGAATGCAAAAAGTAAATCTGTATAATATTATTAAACTAATATATACAGAAGATGGAAGCAATACATTAGTCAAGAAGGCAGAACGTATTTCTAAGTCATCTTTGCCTAAATTCTGGATATTGCCCACACATAGACTTATATTTACCAAATTACAGATACTATATTTTTTAGCACAGTGATAGTAGATGACTATCTAAAATCCCAATTGCAAAGGCAACCTAAACTTTCAGCAGTCCAAAGGAAAGGGTTTGGTATCTGTAGTGGGTTTACGTGGCAAGGTTTTGGTAGCAGGGGGCCATAGGGGTGGTTTCTGTGAGAAAGATCTAGAAGCTGCCCCATGTTTGGGAAGGGCCCCATTGTTTTCCAGAGCTGAGCCAATAAGCACTGTTGTTTTGCGCCTCTGTGAGAGCATATTTAAGACAGGGAAAAAAACGCTGCGCCATACAGCAGCCGGAAGAGTGAAGGGAGTGAGGAACAGCCTTGCAGGTGCCAAGGTCAGTGTAGAAGGAGGGGGAGAGGTGCTCCAGGCGCCAGAGCAGAAGTCCCCTGTGGCCTGTGGTGAGGACCATGGTGAAAAAGGATGTCCCCCTGCAGCCCATGGAGTACCACGGTGGAGCAGGGTTCCATGCTGCAGCCCGTGGAGGAGACCACGGTGGAGCAGGTGGCCCTGCACCGACAGAGGCTGCCGCCTGTGGAAGACCCCTGCTGGAGCAGATTCCAGGCCGGACCTGTAGCCCATGGAGAGGAGCCCATGCAGGAGCAGGTGACCTGGCAGGAGCTGCTGCCCGTAGGGGAGCCAGGTTGGAGCAGTTTTCTCCTGACGGATGGACCCCATGGTACGGACCCATATCTGGAGCAGTTCTGGAAGAGCTGCTGCCTGTGGGAAGCCCACGCTGGATCAGTTCATCAAGAACTGCATCCCGTGGGTGGGACCCCACAGCACAGGGGACGAGAGTGACCGAGAAGGAGCAGCAGAGAAGAAGTGCTGTAGACTGACCATAACCCCCATTTCCCCGTTCCCCTGCACCGCTTGGGGGGAGGAGGTGGAAGAGGGTGGATGGGGGGGGGAAGGTGCTTTTGGTTTCTTTCATTTGTTTCTCACTTCTCTAGCTTGTTAGTAATGAGCAATAAATCTTACTATCTTCTTATGCTGAGTCTGTTTTGCCCGTTACAATAATTATTGCGTGATTTTCTCGTCCTTATCTCAACCCTTGAGCCCTTTTCACATATTTTCTCCCCATTCCTCTTTGAGGAGGGGGAGTGAGAGAGTAGCTGTGGTGGAGCTCGGCTGCCCACTCGAGCAGAATCACGACAGTATCTTGATTCATAACCTTGAATTTTGATATCTTGATCATAATCAAACTTTTCAAAGTATTCAATCCGTAATGATGTGGATTGGTGTAAAGAAGACAGAATCAGAATCTTCTCAGTGGTATCAAGGACAAAAGGCAACGGGCACAAACTGAAATACAAGAAATTCTGTTTAAATATAAGAAATAACTTGTGGTTTTTTTTTGGTTGGTTGGTTGGTTTGGTTTTGGTTGGTTTGGTTGGTTGGTTGGTTGGTTGATTGGTTGTTTTTTAACCATTGAGAGTGAACAAACACTGAAGCAGATTTCTTGCACCAGTTGAAGAGTTTCTATCTTGTAGACATGAAAACTATTACTGTACACAGTAATGAACAATGTACATGGTCTGTTCTGAAAGTAGTAGGACTCATTTAAAAAAAAAAAAATTATTCATGGGAATAGAACAAACGATTAGAATTTTTCAAGGTAGCACCCTTCCGCATCTACACACTGCTGCCAACGAGTTTTCCAGTTTTCGTACGCCTCCAGGAATGCCTGGACCGGAATGCTGTTTAGCTCCCTCGTCATGGCCTCTTGAAGCACCTCTACCGATGCGTGATGCTTCCCCTTGAGTGTCAATTTTATTCTTGGGAATAGAAAAAAGTCTGACGGGGCCAAGTTGGGGCTGTAGGGGGGCTGAGGCAGCGTTGCCACCTTGTGCTGGGCAAGATACTCCACTACATGGAACACTGTGTGGCTCGGCGCGTTGTCATGGTGCAGCCGCCAATTGTTGACGATGGCTGGGCGGACACAAGCAATGTGTTTTTGCAGTCTTGTGAGGACTTCCATGTAAAAAACTGCATTAACTGTTTGTCCGGGTGGTACAAACTCTTTGTGGATGACTCCATGTTGATAAAAAAAGCAAATGAGCATGGACTTTTGCTTGGATTTGCTCATTAGTGCTTTCTTGGGGTGTGGGGAAGCAGGGTGTGCCATTCTGTGCTCTGCTGCTTACTCTCCGGGTCGTATTCAAACACCCACATCTCGTCACTGGTCACTACGTTGTCCAAAAAGTCGGGCTCCTCATTCACATGATGAAGAAGATCCTGGCAGATCGCTTTCTGGTTGGCCTTTTGCTCCTCTGACAACACTCGTGGCACAAACTTCACGCACAATTTCCTCATGGCTAAGTTTTCTTTCACCATCTCAAAAACTTCCATTTGAGGAATGCTCAAGTCATCAGCAATCATTCTGATACTCATCCTGAGATCGTGGCTCAATAAATATTTCACTCGTGACACATTTTCGTTGGTCTTGCTGGTTGAAGGGCATCTGGAGCGGTTGTCGTCTTCCACTCTTTCCCTACCTTCTTGGAACAGCTTGTGCCACTCAAAAACACTCTATCTACCCATGGCAGCATCACCGTAGGCCTCCTTAATCATGTCGTCAGTCTCTTTGCCTGTTTTACCAAGCTTTACACAAAATTTGATCGCATATCAGTGCTCCAGTAAACGCTCCATGATTCTCCATGACGAGGCATTTCGACAGGTGTTCACAGTACAAGCAACCTGCTCTCTTCAACAGCCAACAGACAACTGCTGATTTTTCCTAGCATTCCCAATATCCCCCTGCACCAATCCTGTGTGCACAGACTGCCTCTCATCTGCCCGTTCACCCAGGAAAAAGCCTGCCCTACTACTTTCAGAACAGACAATGTACTCTAGATGATCCTGCTTAGGTAGGTAGGGTAGACTAAATATCTGAAGACATGCATTCTAATTTCAACAACTCTATGAAGAGTAACCTACATTGACTCTAGACAATAATATGAGTTCACTGAGGAAGATATCTATTCCTGTTTTAAAGACTGCAAGATCTTGCTTCATCTCTTGAAAGTTCTTATCTAATTCAATTTGCAATTATAAGATATAAGTGCAAAGATATACTAAGATATATTAAGATATATAATATACAAAAATATATTAAGATATACTGACATATGTTAATTATCTCTACCATCACTTTCAGGGGAGTCCTGATGTCATTCTATGTATCATGAAAAGAGATGAATATGCTCTTACTTTTCAATAAACCATAGATGGTTGGTGATTCAGTCACATCAGTTTGTCCCTTGAAAGGTGTAAACATCTAGCTCTATCCTTGTACATACAAAATACATGCAGAATACAACTATATATGCAAAAATGTTCTGACAAAATATTTTGTATTACGGGTATTTGATGAATGACCATTTTTCCATGTTCTTATAACACAAAAAATACTCAGCTTGTCTTGCCTGAAAGAATATTTGAGTTATTCTTATCTCCCATTCTTTTCAAAATAAGGTTATCAGACTGGTACAGTGATTAGTCTTGGAAGCACTAATCGAACTGATGTCCTAAAATAGGAGGGAGGGCAGGGGGAGGTGACATTAGTCTGCTACAGGCAGATGTTAGAGTCTGCTACAGGCCAGCCAACCTGGAAGAACAAGCAGATTAGGCCCTCTATAGATAGATAGATAGGAGCGACCTCACATTCACAAGCCCTAGTCCTCATGGGGAACTTCATACACTTCAGTATCTGTGAGAGGGACAGCATAACAGGGCATAAGCAAGACAAGAGGTTCCTGGAGTGTGTTGATGATAACTTCCTTTTCCAAGATATAAAGGAGCAAACTGGGAGAGGTGTTATGCTGAACATTATTCTTACCAACATGGAGGCATTGGTGGGGAATGTGAAGCTCAAGGGCAGCCCTGGCTGCAGCGACCACAAAATGGTGGCATTCAAGATACTTAGTGTAGCAAAGAGGGCACACAACAAGATCACTACCCTGGTCTTCAGGACTTGGCCTCTCCAGGGATCTGCTTGGTAGAATACCACGGAAGAAAGCCCTGAAAGGAAGATGGGCCCTAAAAAGCTGGCTAATATTCAAGTATCACATCCCCCAAACTAAGGAGAAATTTATCTCAACAAAGAGGAAATCAGGCAAAAATGCCAGGAGGCCTGCAATGGATGAACATGAGCTCTTGGCCAAACTCAGACACAAAAAGGAAGCTTACAGAGGGTGGCAGCAAGGACAGATAGTCTGTGAGGAACACAGAGAAATCATCCAAGCAGCCAAGGATTAGATTAGGAAAGCTAAAACCCTGAGAGAATTAAATCTGGACAGGGAAGTCAAGAGCACCAAAAAAGACTTCTATAACTAAGCCAGTAATAAAAGGAATACTAGAGAAATTGTGGGCCTTTTATGGAAGGAAACAGGGGTTATAACCTAAGTTATAACTGGGTATATAACCCAGGGTAACCTGGATTATAGAGAAGGATGAGGTACTCCACGACTTTTTTGCCTCAGTCTTCACTAGCAAGTGCTCTAGCCACACAGCTGAAGTCACAGAAGGCAAGGTAGGGACTGGGAAAGTGAAGACCCTCCCACTGTAGGAGAAGATCAAGTCTGAGACCATCTAAGGAAACTGAAGGCACACAAGTCCACGGGACCTGATGAGGTGCATCTGCACATCTTAAGGGCTAGCACATGAAGTTGCTAAGCAACTGTCCAAGATATTTGAGAAGTCATAGCAGTCCAGCAAAGTTCTGACTGGAAAAGAGGAAATATAACCCCCATTTTTTAAAAGGGAAAAAAAGGAAGACCTGGGGAACTAAAGGCTGCTCAGTCTCAACTTTGTGCCCAGCAAGATCATGGAGCAGATTTTCCTAGAACCTATACTAAGGCACATGGAAAATAAGGCGGTGATTGATGACAGCAAACATGGTGTCACGAAAGGCAAGTAAAACCTGACAAATCTTGTGGCCTTGCATGTTTTGGTGGGTAAGGGAAGAGCAACTGATGTCATCTACACAGACTTGTGCGAAGTGTTTCTGGGAAGACCTCTCTGCGACCTTTCAATACTTAAAGAGGTCCTACAAAAAAGATGAAGGACTTGTTACTTGGGTAGGTAATGATAGGACAAAGCTGAAAGGTCTTAAAGTAAAAGAGAATGGATTTAGATTAGACATTAGGAGCAAATTCTTCACTCTAAGGGTAGTGAGGCACTGGAACAGATTGCCCGGAGAAGTTGTGGATGTCCCACCCATGGAGGTGCTGAGGACCAGGTTGGATGGGGCCTTTGCCAAACTGATCTAGTGGGTGGCATCCCTGCCTACGGCAGGTGGGATGGAGTTAGATTATCTTTAAGTTCCTTTCCAACTCAAGCTATTCTACGATTCTATGATTTGACACTGTTCCCCATGATATGCTTGTCAATAAATTCCAGAAACATGGGTTTGATGGATGCATCACTCACTGCACAAGGAATTGGCTGGATGGTTGCACTCAAAGAGATCAGCAATGGGAGGTGTTCCTCAAGGGTCAGTATTGGGACTGACACAATTTAACCTCTTTGTTGGTGATATGGACAGTAGGATTGAGTATACCCTCAGCAAGTTTGCCAAAGACACTGAGCTGTGTGGTGCAGTTGACATACGGGAGGGAAGGGATACCATCCAGAGGGACCTGAGCAGGCCTGAGAGGTGGGCCAATGAGAACTTCATAGAGTTCAACAAGGCCAAGTGCAAGGTGCTGCACCTGGGCCAGGGCAATCCCAAGCACAAATACAGCTGGGCAATGAGTGGATTGAAATCAGCCCTAAGGAGAAGGACCTGGAGTTCTTGGTTGATGAGACGTTCATCATGAGCCAGCAGTGTGTACATGCATCCCAGAAAGCCTCCTGGGCAGCATCAAAAGAAGTGTGTCCAGCAGAGCGAGGGAACATGTTGCCCACAAAAGTTCTGTAGGTGCTGCATCCCTGTAAGTGTTCAAGGTCAAGCAGTATGTGGCTTAGGGCAAACTGGTCTGGTGGAGGTGGGGGAGTTGGAATTAAATGATCTTTAAAGTCCCTTCTAACCTCAACCATTCTATGATTCTGTAATTCTAATGTGCAAAGTATTTTGAATCCTGAGTCAAAGACCATCCATATAAAGGTAATGTTCACCCTGTCTCAATTCCATTCTGTCATGTTCTGCAAAATGTTTTAGTTCTTGGAATGGTAATAAATATATCAGTAAAATGTGAGAAGTTATACTTTTCCTAGATATTATGTTCCATAAAAAAAAAATCACAAACATTAATAAAAGGTTTGCACTTTACTGTATAATGGTGATGCACACAGTCTACAATTTTGCATACAAATGACTGTATTTTGAATATATTTTCTAAGTGCAAACATTTAATAATGGTTTTGAGAACCATTTGAGAACCAGAACACTAACTCACTTTTTCCAATGTTAAATCTTTAATTTTCATTCAAAGTTCAGTATAAACTAAGAAATATTATTGCCCATGTTCTATCACCACATAGAAATAACATCAAAAACAAATACTCAGTGATGATCAGCACTGATTTTTAACTTCCAGAGAGCTATACTAACCAAATGATCTATCCTAACGGTGTTTTAAAAGCTCTTTATTTTTTTAAATCACTATAGAAATATTGGTCAATGAGTAGAGAGTAATTTAGAAAGCAATGCAAGGTGGGGCTTTTCTGTAAAGGAGCAAAAAAATCTTTAAGTCTATAGAAAATATTATTATATATATATATATAGTCAGGAACTATATATATATATAGTCAGGAACTATAAATATATATATATATAACTATAACTGTAACTATATATATATGATTATGATATATGATATTATATGATATATATATATATATATCATATAAATAACTATAGTTATTTTTATATACATATAGTTCCTGACTAGATCTATAAAAAGAATAAAAGACTGGTGGGAAAAAAAAAATGAATTTCCATGGATGTAAGTTTTTGTTACTATATTTGAGTTCTGAAGAGCTTCAGCTCATTTTAGCTTCAGAACAGCTACACTTATGTACTTAACGGCTGAAAAAATTGCTTTGTTTAGTACAACTTCTATTATTTTTTTCTTGGTCTGACTTTAGTTGTCATTAAGTATTATTGTTCTGCTTTGGCACTTCATTGTAATAATGTAATATATTGCAAAATCAATATAGATAAGGAATCCATTTGTTAAGGATGAAGGATTCTCCTAATTGGAAAGGAATATTCCAAAGAACAATGTTTTGTTGACATGAGTCTAATACCTGGCTGGTTTGATAAGGTAAAAAAGACCCCCCCAAATATCTAAAAGCTGCCAAAATGTAGGTTTCATAAAAGAAATGGTTGAATTCAGCTGAAGTTTATGTGATTCTATTTTTAAATTAAAAAAAAAAATCCTTCAGCACATCAGATGTAATTGGCTGTAATTCACTCAAAAGCATAAGTATTGCTGTACTATAAAATGTTTGTATTTGCCATAACCCCTAGTCTGTTTGGCCTATGGACTGTTCACTGTGTCCTTAAAATCTGTTAAAGTTACAACCAAATGGAATAGGTCAAATAGAAGAAATAGATAAATGTGTCTTTGTTTCGGCCAATTGCTTCATGTTCTGTGACCTAGAACTGTAAAACAAAGAACTGTAAAACAGTGCAGATCTGAAGTTAAATGGTAAGAGCTATAGGATTTCCTTGAGACTTGAAAATGAAGGTTAGAAGTTTGAATGATTGTATGCTTACGTCTGTATGTGAAAGGAGAAGAAAACCAACAGTAAGATGCAGAAAACAGGAAAATGAGGGGAAAGTGTTGGCATGAGAGGAACCCAAGAACTACAAACTACAGTTTCATATCAAAACAGGCAGCAGTAATACCAGCTTAAAGCATTGCATCTTCTTTCTTACTGTCACTATTTCTTTGTATTGCCCACCATACCCCACCATAGTTGTAATGAAGGAGTGGAAAGGAAGAAGAAAGGCAGTTACTTTGTTTTGTGAAATCTATTACTTTGTTTTGTGAAATCAAAAATACAGTTTCACTTTTCCAGATGACTGGCTAAAAAGGTAGACATATTTTCTGATACTGTCTCCTGTTGATCTTTTGTAATGTGTTTCAGTCAATTTAACCTCACCCAACCAGTTGCAGGATGGAGAATACCAGTAGAACTAATATTTAGTAATATAATCGTTTTGATTTTCCATCAGTATGGAATTGTCTGGTATTCTTAACCTTCAGATAGATTACTGTGTGAAAAGTCATTGGTGGTTCAGATACATATTTTTATGATTTACCTCTGCTTCTTTTCAAGACTGCCTTCTTAACCAATAATAAATGGTAAATTTAAAATCTTAAATGATTAAAAATGAAATTATCTTCAAAATCTTTTATCTGACAGCCACTAAATTAAGAATTCAGGGTATTCTAAGTACTTATTTTATTGTAGGCACACAAAAAAATAAAAAATAAAAAATAAAAAAAAAGTAGATCTAAAAGATCTAAATATTTAAGAGTGTTTCTTTTGATAGTTTACTAATCTTTCCTAAATCAAAGTTGGAAAACACAAAACATAGGTCTTCACTCATAATTACTTGATTTTTAAATGAAGATGTATTATCATCTATATGTATAATATACATTTTAAAATGCAAGAACTTGTTTGTGGATTATCTCTGTCAGAATGTACAAAACCCTAAGAACACTGGTGAAATGAGAGTTGCAGAGGGGGAGGAAAAGGAAAAATAAGATATCAATAACTTCAACAGTGAATATAACTGTCTTTTTTATTCTGTAAATAAACAACAACATCAGCAACAAAAATTAACCTGTGTTGCTGTCAAAGTGAACAAATAAGCAAAAATGTATTTTGTGCCAGACGTATGTGATATTCAAGTTCAAGTTATACAGCTACTGTATCTGGAAAGACATTCCTTTTGAGCTGTAAAACATGGCACTATGAGCTGCCATTCATTTTTACAATATAGTTGTTTATCAATACGGTACACATTTGATGCATAATAAAATTCCAGATTTAATTCACTAGAGTCATTTTGAAAACCTGTGAAAGTGATGAAATGAACACTTGTTCATCAAAACAGAGTGCAGCCTGCAGCTGCAGAAACCACCTCTCAATACATTGCAGGATTCCAAATTGATTGCTAGTGTTATGATTTATCCCAATGTTAATGGAAAAAGCCTTCTAGAGTGGACTGAAGGGACTTTTGTCCCATAAATCCAGACCTAGAACTTAACAAAAAAAATATTTTTCCCCCCCAAAAGAGACAATTTTCCTCTCAGCCCCATGCTTCACTTGCTTACAAGGCTTTTTTTTTTTTTTTTTTTTTTTTTTTTTTTAAATGGGGTAGAGTTCTAAACACATCAATTTTCACTAAGAGATTAAATCTTTTACTATGTAATGATCTGGGAACAGCAAGAGGAAGAATAAATTAATGTTTTTGTGGGTTAACTTCAATCATAAAAAGGCCTGCAGCCTGTGGTGTCTGGTTATGTGGGGTGTCAGCTGGCACATAATCATGGCCTGTGGCCAAGCAGGGCTGGGCTGTGCAGTCTTACAGAACCACTGGTGCAGATGCTGATGGCCCCAGGCTGGGCTGAAATGGGGTCCTAGGCACCCATATCCTGGGCAGTATATGGAGAAGCTTGGGTAAGTGGGGGTAATGGCAATGAGTTGTCCTTTCAGAGGACAACTCAAAGCACCCAAATTAAGCTGCTGCTCCAAATGCCTCTCTATGGACTGTACTGGAGCCTAAAGACGACTCATCCACAGTGCCTAGCACTGATGAAATGCAATGCTCAAGTCTATAAAATAGTTCAATCTGACAAACAACACTAGACACACATACACACACAAACAAACACACACACAAAGTGTCAGGAAAATAAGTGAACATGACACTCAAATGAGCATGAAAAAGGCTTAATTCTGCTGTTAGAATGAAAGACATATTTCAGTATAAAGTCCAGGACGAAAGGAAAAGATATTCGTTCAACTTATTCACCAATGACCTGCATGAGGCACAGAGAGCACCCTCAGCAAGTTTGCTGGTGGCACAAAACTGGGAGGAGTGACTGATATCCCATATTGCTGTGCTGCGATTCAGAGGAACCTGGACAGACTGGAGGGATGGTCCAAGAGGAACCTCATGAAGTTCAACTTCATCAACTTTGTCGTGAACGAGGGTCCGGCACATAGGTAGGAATAACCCCAAGCACCAGTACAGGCTAGAAGCTGACCTGCTGGACAGCAGCTCTGCAGAGAGGCACCTGGGAGTCCTGGAGGAGAGCAGGCCGACTAAGTCAGAAACGTGCCCTTGTGGCCAAGAAGGCCAATGGGATCCTGGGCTGCATTCAGAAGTGTTGCCAGCAGGTCAAGGCATCCTGCCCCTCTGCTCAGCCCTGGTGAGGCCACACCAAGAGAACTGTGTCCAGTTCTGGGCTACCCAGTACAAGAGGGACATGGAGCTACTGGAGCGAGCCCAGTGGAGGGCTACTAAGATGATGAGGGGACTGAAGCAGCTGTCATACGAGGAGAGGCTGAGAGAGCTGGGCCTGTTTAGTTTGGAGAAGAGGAGGCTGAGAGGGGATCTCATCAAAGGGTGTAAGTATCTGATGGAGGTGTGTCAAGAGTACAGGGCCAAAATTTTCAGTGATGTCCAGTGACCGGAGACAACCTGAAACACAGGAAGTTCCATCTGAATGTGAGAAAGCACTTCGGTACTGTGAGGGTGACAGAGCACTGGCACAGGCTACCCAGAGAGGTTCAGAAGTCTCCTTCTCTGGAGATACTCAAAACCCGCCTGGATGCCATCCTGTGCAATATGCTGTAGGTGATCCTGTTCAGCAGGGGGGTTGAACAAGATGATCTTGAGAGGTCCCTTCCAACCTCAGCCATTCTGTGGTTCTGTGATTCTAGAATCATTTCTTAAGTCCCACCTAACTAGTTCTGCCAGTGGTACAGTGTCAGTGGCTTTATGGGATGCAGGTGGAGAAACTCTCTCCACTCACAGCCTGTAAATCACTGGGTATGCTGATGAGTATTACACTGGGGGACGGGAAAGTAAACTTCCTAAAGAAGGTATTTGGATGGGTTGTGTAACACATAGCATTTTTCTGGGAACCACCTGACAACCTAAAGCAAGTGATTTGCAAGTGTTTTGTTCAGTCTTAGTTCACCCTAGCATCAGTTATGTCTCTGCCACCATCCTCACCTTGAGAGACAGCTTTGGGGCAGAGCCCTTCCAGCATTCTGATAGAGCAAAGTGGGGCAGGGAGAGATCAGGGCATGTGACCATTCTGTAGAGGACTCAGAGATTTGTCATGGAAAATCAAGTGGACATCTCCTGTTTGGTGCAGTTATATGTTGATATGGAAAATCAGCACGAGGTGGATTTTTGAAAGTGACTTAGAGCCTCAAGACCTGCCTTTCTACTGCTGCTCCAGCCCTTTCATCTGCTTCAGAGTCTACCTCAGACTTTATAAACTATCTGAGCTCAACAAGAATGAAAAAAAAAAGTCTTTTCATGACATTCAAGAATATAGAAATGTTAGCAGTTGAATATGAAAGCATGGATATAAGAAAGCCTTTAAGTTCAATAAAAAGTCTCCTTCATATCTTTGCCTAAACAAAAAGAAATCATCTAAGGTGTTTGGTTTAAAATTGTTTAGCTTTTAACCTAGGTTATATCTGCCTGTGGGGTCTTAAAGCTTGAATCAGAGAGCAGAGGGACACAAGAATTGTGACCTCTTTGAGAACAGTATGAAGTTGGGAAGGGAAAGGAGTGTAAGGCCAAGGAAAAGGAGCATGAAGGTTGCACAACCATTGCAAGAGGAGAACATATAGGATTAATTCAGGTTTATTTAAATCATATGGTAGAGCCATATCTCCAGGGTGACTTCTGCTGAACTGTCCATGCTTCCTTGATGATGACATGTCTTCACCTGGAACCAGTTCACCGTGAGACATATTAGGGATGAATGTGTGTAAAGATTGCTTCATGGTGTGATTGTACATTGTGCAAGCCAATTAAAAACATAACACAAACACATTGCCAAATTTGAGATCTGTTTTATTTTTAGTTGCTTACTTTCACATTTAGTGACATATATATCCAGAAAACTATCCCTGTAAAAAATTAACAGCAGAACAGTAAAACAGCATGCCTTATATTCAAAGGTTGGGGGACTATGAAGCAGTGAGTGCTGCATGTTTCTTTCAGGCTGAGAATGTTTATTTGGAATAGGTGGATGTGCGACTGCTGGAAGATATATGAGTGATTTGGGAAGCTAGTATTCTATTGAATTGGTGGTTTGGGTACAGAAAATAACTACACTGTGTGCGTAACAAGCAGGATAGAGCTCAGCTATTTGAAGTAACACATGGACAAATTAATGAGCAAATTGAAATTGTTTGAAAAGAATGGTTGCACTGAAACCCAAAGTGAGAGATACTGTACTGGGTACTGTCAACGCAGATGGACCAAAGACTTTTACGTAATTTTTTTTTAATCCATGCATCCAAAGCATATCTGGTTTCTTCTGATTTTGTAGAGATACTCTGTTTGCATTGCTTGTTTTTATTTTTGTTTATATTTTAATTCCTGTTCAACAGTTCTGTCAAAAGACATCTTAGAGGTGTCTTTTCCAGGCACAGGGTGGAGAAGAATATTACTACTCTCTTGTCCTGGTTTTGGCTGGGATAGAATTAATTTTCTTCATAGGGATTGGTGTGTGTCATTTTATGGATCTAGGAGGAAAATAATGGTGATAACACACTGATGTTTTATTTGTTGCTGAGCAGTGCTTACACTAAGCCACGAATATTTCAGCTTCTCACACAGCCCTGCCAGTGAGGAGGCTGGGGGCACACAAGGATCCAAGGGGGGACACAGCCAGGAGAGCTGGCCCCAAATGGCCAAAGGGATGTCCATTACCATGTGGCATCATACCGAGCAATAAAACTGAGGGGAGTTGGCTAAGGTGCGTAGGGGACTAGGGGACTACCATGGCCTGTGCACTGGCTGGGCATTGGTGGTGAGCATTCGGCATCACTTGCTTTGTGTATTCTTTTCATTTCCAGACCCTTCCCCTTTTCTTTCCTATTAAACTGTCCTTATCTCAACAGACACATTCTACTTTGTCTTTTTCTGATTCTCTCCCTGTTCCCACTTTGGGGGCAACAAGTGTACAGCTGCAAGGTGCTCAGCTGCCTGCCGGGCTAAACTATGACATCTTTTTCTGGGAATAGTAATGATCACAGCTATAGCACAGCTGTCTTAAATCACGGAATTCCCCCAGCAAAGGTAAAAAGCCTATAAAGTTTACTAGGAAAATTCTTCTTGATTTCTGTGGGAGTAGAGGACAATGCTTGGAGGAATAAACATCATCATAAAGAAGCATATTGTTGAATGTGTGAAGAGTCACCTTCCACGCTTCTTTTTAAATAAAAAGTCTTTTTTCATTCTTTCCTTGTGCAAACACAGGCTACTTTCCCAGTTTGAAGTAAACCTGCATTATCTGTTGGTTTACACTAGTACTATGCAGATTTTCATCCTGATGATGCTCTGTAAAGCTCAGTCTCCTTCATTTTCATCTGAGCAAGTGACTTGACATTCATATGAAATTCTATTTTTGTTTAGCGTTGTTTTGTTTTGTTGTTTTTGTTTTTGTTTGCAGAAATGATGCAGAAAACACCTGCTTATGAAAGGCCACTGTTACTAACAAAGTTCAAGCAGATCCCTAAGGTTCATATGTGTTCAGGGAGGGTAAAGCATTAGAAAATGAATGAGCTGATGAACTTTTAGAGGTCTCCAATGTGTAATTATTTCAAATGATGTCCCTCTCATAGGCTAATACTGGAGGAAGTTAACCAGAGTTAATTAGCATGTACTTTGGCAGTCTGCTCAGTTTAATTATTTTGCTACGTCCTGTTAGGGCAGAGTATCCAGATAATAATAATGATAAAAAAGACTTGTGAAAGAGCTTACTGGTCTGAGGAGCTGCATATCATGAATGACTGCTCTCGTGCCCTCACTGCAGGCATTTTTTATATATTGCCTGAGTGAACTCTGTTATTAGAACTGCAATCAGACACCTATCTGCCATGGGAAGCTGAGGAGGCAAATAATATTGGGATATATCATGAACAGTCTTATTTGGATGGCTGACTTAAAAGAAAAGAAAATTAACCCACAATCTGTCATGGTCTATAGCCACTTGAATTAAATAAAATAATATAGTCATTTAGGTTGGAAAAGACTTCCAAGATCATCAAGTCCAACTGTTAGCCTAGCACTGCCAAGCCTACCACAAAACCATGTCCCTAAGCAGTACATGTACACATCTTCTGAATAGCTCCAGAGATGGTGACTCAACTACTTCCCTGGGCAGCTTGTTCCTATGCCTCACAACCCTTTCAGTGAATATTTTTTTCCTAATATACAAACTAAACCTCCCAAGGCACAACTTGAGGTCATTTTCACCTGTTCTACTGTATGTTACTTGAGAGAAGAGACTGACCCTGACCCCACTGCAACCTCCCTTAAGGTAACTGTAGAACACTAAGGTCTCCCCTGACCCTCCTTTTCCCTAGGCTAAATAACCCCAGTTCCCTCAACAGCTCCTCATCAGACTTGTTCTCCATACCCCTCATCAGCTTCATTGCCCTTCTTTGGACAGGCTTGAGCACCTCGATGTCCTTCTTGTAGTGAGGGGCTCATGTTGAACACAGTGCTTCAGGTGCAGCCTCACCAGAGCTGAGTACAGGGGGATAATCACTTCCCACATCCTGCTGGCCACGCTATTTTTGATACAAACCAGAATGTAGTTAGCCTTTTTGGCCACCTGAGCATACTGCTGGTTCCTATTCAGTCAGCTATTGACCAGTACTCCCAGGACCCTTTCCAAAGGGCAATCTTCCAGCCTTGGGTTGTTGCACTCCAAGTGTAGGACCCAGCACTTGGCCTTGTTCCATAGGGTTGGCCTCAGCCCATCGGTCCAGCCTATCCAGATCCCTCTCCAGAGCCCTCCTACTCTCAAGCAGATCAACACTCACCCCTAACCTGGTGTCGATTGCAAAGTTACTGAGGATGCACTTGATCCCCTCATCTAGATCATTGATGAAGATATTGAAGAGAACTGGCCATAGTACTGAGCCCTGGGGGACACCACTAGTGACCAGCCTCCAATTGGATTTAACTCCATTTACCACAAATCTTTGGGCCCTGGCAGTTTTTTACCCAGCAAAGCATACTGTCACCCAAGGCATGACTAGCCAGTTTCTTACAGAAGAATGCTGTGGGAAATGGTGTCAAACAGTTTACTAAAGTCCACATAGACAGCATCCACAGCCTTTCCCTCATCCACTGAGCACACCACCTTGTCATATAAGGAGTACGGGTTCATCGAGCAGGACCCGCCTTTCATAAACCCATGCTGACTGGGCCTGATTGCCTGGTTGTTCTGTAAGTGCTGCGTGATGGCATTCAAGATAATCTGCTCCATCAGCTTCCCCATTACAGACTGACAGGCCTGTAGTTCCCCAGGTCCTCCTCCTGGCCTTTTTTGTGAATGGGCATCACCCAGCTAGCTGCCAGTTATCTGGGACTTCCTCTGATAGCTTGATGATACAGCAGCTGATACATGGTAGAAAACAGATTGTTGAGCACTTCCACCAGCTCCCTCAGTATCCCTGGGTGGATCCCATCTGGTCTGAGAAAATAAAATGGAGGGCTTGAATGGAAGAAAGCAGTGTTGTTATAAAGATATAATACCCTTTAGAGTTTCAGGAGATCTGCTGGACCAAGTTATTTCTCAGATAGCATTTGTGCGCTACCTGGAAGGGTGATGTTTCTGGGAAAAAGAAGGGGACTATGTATATATGTATATTACCTATACATGTATACTGTCTGCATACAGC
This sequence comes from Aythya fuligula, assembly GCF_009819795.1. Lineage (NCBI taxonomy): Eukaryota > Metazoa > Chordata > Aves > Anseriformes > Anatidae > Aythya > Aythya fuligula. Next base: position 79,150,827 of record NC_045593.1, on the reverse strand, counting down.
TTGGGGCAGGGGGGCAGCTAGCATGGCTGTTAGAAAGGTATGAACAGTGTAAATCCCACTTGTGATTATTTATTTATAATGATATGAGCTAAAATCTGCCATTTGGCTATGTTTTATCAAGAGTGTGAGAATTCAGGCCTATTGGTCTGCCTGCCACCCCCAGAGAAAAAAGCACTAGCATTTTTCTTTCATCTGAAAGCAACACACAGAGAATGGTATTCAACAGTTAACAAAAAAATTACATATGATTATCCGTTCAGTAGGAAAAAATGAAAATAAGGTAATTCCGGTTCTTATCCATTTTCTTCTGGTCATATTTATAGTTTGTACTGAGCTGAGCTCCTGATTTCAATTTTACAGATGCAAATCAAAACCCTTGACATTTTAGACATACATTCATAAGGTCAGAGAAGCATTCAGCAGTGTACCTGAAGACTCCCTAGGCAGGCTGCTTCTGTGCTACTTCTCTTCTCAGGGCAGGCAGTGCACTTGCATACCAGTTTTGGATGCTCACTGTCCCCAGCATACATGTATTTAGACCAAAAAATACTGAAGAAGCTTTTGAAGAAGCCTGGTCATCTGTAAACCTTGCCAAGCTAGTTAAACACTTATCACTCCTTGCTTCTCCGAGATTCACTGTTGATAGCAATGTGTCATTACTTGACTTTTTTTTTTTTTTTTCCGTGAGAAATTTAGATTTTTTTGGTTGAAAAGATGTCTTGATCGTGTATGCGAGAATTTCCACAGTCTCTCCTGACACCCAAGCTGAACTGACAATTATTTTCCTTGCTGAGTCCCAAAACAGAATACACAAGGACAGCTAAGCAGCATGGCTGCACATGTGACTTTGCATGCCAGACTCAGGGCAAAATGACAAATGGTGCTAAGATAAAGTTGTTCTGTGTTGTTGGACATCCTGACAGTAATAGTGTCAGGAATTAAGCTATAGCTTTAACAGTTATAGTTTAACATATTATAGCCCTCCAGAGATCAAAATTTTGCACATTTAGGGGGTGAGAAAACAGATGGATTTGAATCAAAGCATAGATTTTAGTGAATAGATATTCACCACTGCTTGGATCTGCCTTTGCAAGATGACCTATTGCCATGTTCTGCAGCCATGAAGACTAGCACAGATTTCATATTCAAAGATCTCCAGGAAGGATAAATCTGACAAAGAAGAAGTGGTCTCAAGACTGGCCAGTTGTACAGCTCAGTGCAGAGGCAGGGCACAACTTAAATAAAGTTTGCAGCTGCATTTAGAGATGCCAGCAGTGGGGGAAAAAAGAAGCTAAAGCAAAATGACAGGCATGAATGCAAAGCTTGTTCCAAACAATATTGGCTTCCTTGTGCTTGCTTCACCACATTTCTCCAGCTGGTCTGTTCCTTAAGTGAAGGTTTCCACCGCCATCACCACCAACACCCATGGACAAGCTCTTGTCATAGGTTCTTGCTTACTGCCAGCAGTGTGGAGACCTTTGATGCAATTTCTGAAATTATCAAGTTATCAAATTATCAAATTATCAATCTAACCAGCTTTTCCTGAGCAGGAATGAGTACACCTATAGTCATGAAAACCAAGGAAAAAGACACTAGTTCAATCCAGCATTCTCTGTTATATCATGAGTTTTTTGCAAGAGCAAAGCAGGAAGGGCTGTATCCATGAAGAACAGTCCTTCAAATCTAAAATCAATGCATTTATGAGGTAAACATTTATTTAGGAAAGCTTTTCTCATGCTGTAAGAAATTTATTTCTTCAAATACAAGATGATCAAAACTGTTTTTCAATGCAAAAGTATTCTTCCAGAGGCTTCTGTCTGTGAAAGTATTCTTCTCTCTGCTCTATAGAGATCCTTGGTATTCCTTACCAGCCTAACATCTACCACCTTAAGGGACTTCTCTTGGAACATTTCCCATTTCCTAACCTGGGTCTCGTTCTGACTCACAATACCCTCACTTTTGGAGTTTGTCCCTTAATAACTGAAATCTGAAATGCATTTTCCTTTTCTTTACATTCAGATCCTTTTCTCCACTGGCATCCACTGTAATCTCATTTCCTTATCTTTTATTAACAAAACACATTAGGAAAACCTCTGGGTACTTTTAGAGAACAATATTGATGTACTAACTTCAGTGGAGAAAAAAAAAAAAAAAAAAAGCAAAAAAAAAAAATTCCTCTGAGATATCAGACTGTTTTGACAGTGGTTTGTGTGACAGCCTTACTCTACTCTAAAAATTGCTTTCAATAAAGCCTTAGTGATTAAAACCTGATTCCTCCAAATTTTGATTTGGTACTGCCACACATCTCTTGCTCAGTTTTTGCAATGGAGCCATTGAAAGCCTACATAAATACCCTTGTAAGTGTAAGAAGAACATGCTTGTAAATTTCCTTTGGGTCAAAAAGATTAATTTGTTCTATTAATTAGCATTCAGGCCACTGAGATTTAAATACAACTTGTAGAATGCTAAGCAAAATAGTCTACCAGGATCTAATATCTACTTTGTTCTACTTGATTAAACACAACATAAGTGCCACTGGACCTCTTGGAACTACATAATATACTTTTATACCCAGATGTCCCAGTTTCTCCTTCATTTGCATTTACAGAGACTTTTAAACTACAGTACTTGCTATCAAATCTCCCATGCAGAAAGTCTGAAAGAAATTAGCTGTTTTCAACCTAATGCTTCTTTTTCTTTCTTCTTTCTTTTTTTTTTCTTTCTCTTTCTTTTTCTTTCTTTTTCAATTTTCTTTCTTTGTCTTTCTTTTTTTCTTTCTTTTTCTTTTTTGCTTTTTTTTTTTTTTTCTTTCTTTTTTCTTTTCCTTTTCCCTTTTTTCTTTTTTCCTTTTTATGGTCTAAAAGTCCAATTAACTTCAGGGCTAAGCCATGGTGTGGTTTTATTTGTAGCAGAAATGAAGGAGCAGAGTTTGTCATGCCAAGAGGTAGGGTAACTCCTTTATAATAATTACAGATTTTAGATGGAATAAGGTATTTTTGAGAGGAAGTGTTATTTAGTCTGGTTCTTTAAATATTGCATTAATCTTGTAACTCTTAATACTGTATTAATAGTTACTTCAGAAAGCATACCTAACAGATGTGGAACACTGGCAGTTTTTTATTTATCTATTTATTTATTTATTATTCAGTATAGAATAGTAGTTGAAGAGATCTTTCTTGAAGAAGATTGAAAGAGAAGATAAATCACGTTTGAATTTAAAGACCTAATCAACATCAAACTGGTGTCATATTTTAAATAGAAGCATTGGAATTATTGTTCAACTGTGTAACCTTACCTTTATAATAGTATAAATCATAGTAACAAAAATATTACTCATTAATAGTCTTTAAAATTAATTTTAATTGTGTACTAAATCTAGCTATGACCAGTCAGCAACCAAAATTGTCTAATAGGCAAGATGCAAAAAGTGACATTACTTTGTCAAATCACAAATACAAATAATCAGTCTTTCAAATGCAGTGTTCTTCACTAAAAGTGAGCTCCTGTATTTGTTCAAAACATGCTGTAAAATACAGTCACTATATCTGTATGAGAATTACCTGTGAGAAAAGGCTGAATTATTCCATTAACAGAAGAAAGACTACCAAGTACATGAAATAACATCATTATTATCAGGCACACATGTATGAAACCTTTTAGAAGACATTCATAAAGAAAGTATACTGTAAAATTACAATGCATGATTCAAATTAAATAGCACAGTTATTGAAACCTTCTAGAAAAGAATTTTCATTCCAAAAAAATAAGTGTGATAGCCTTGTCAAGAACACTGATGAGCTTTGGAAATAGAATGTGAAATAAGTGATGTGAGTTCCACTTTCCTTATTCATAATTTGAACCTTCAGCTACCAATTTTATATTTCTTTCATGATGAAAGGCAAGTATTCTTTCCTTTATAACAAAATGGAGAAATTGAATTGCAAATAAATTAAAGTTACATTCATACAAGACCTGATTGATGCTGGAGCTGAGAGCACTCAAGTATTCCATTCAACTGCATTAACTTCTGAAAAACTCACTTCCCACAATCACAAATTCTTCTGCCTTGCCTTGTTCTAAGCATTTTCTACCACTTAAAATGTAGCTTCAAAGGACCTCTTAAATATATATATATAATATATATACAATATATAGTATATATAATATATAAATATATCATATATTTATTGTATATAATAAATATATATAATATATATAAACACACACATATATATAATAGCTTGTTAAACATTAATAAGGCAATTTTAGACCGCATTTCCTTTTTAACATGAAGCTTGAAAACCAAACATATATGTTTATGAACAGAGAGGACTTGTGTGGTTTTGTTCATTCATTAATATGATAGAAGCCTGCTGTAACTCAAAAACTGTACAAAATGCAGTTTAAGTTTTATGATTTAAGTGGATCATGATCCCTCCAGAAACTATAAGCATGTTTTGCTTCTGTGCTTCCTCAGCCATAGCAGCAAATGTATTGCTCACCACGGAGACAAGGAGACCAGTAATATGTCCCAATACGTTCTAGTTTCGTTTTATGCTTTTATGTTTTTATTTATTTATTTATTTTTGCTAGATTTGTGCATGTGCTTAAAACCACAATTAAATTATTATTGTATTCACCTCAAGACAAGACAGAAGAGGAACATGAGACAGAAGAGAAGAAAAGGGGTTGTTAGAAAAACACTTTTTTTTTTTTTTTTTTTTTTTTTTTGGTTATATTCTGCTCTTATGCTTCCTAATACAAGAAAAACTTTCATTACCTTCCCTTTATTCCTTTGGGGTTGGGGTTGGGGGTACTGGGGGTTCAATGGGGGGTTCACCTTCATATTCACCTCCTTTCATTAACATATAACATAGTCATTCACCAGTATTTTTTGCCTACTTTTTAGTTGCTTATCTTCTGCTTGTAACATCAGGTAAATACTTCTTTTTTTTTTTTTTTTTCCCCTTTTTTTTTTTACTAATCATGTTTCCAGCTATTCTACCTACATAGTAGAAATTACCTACATAGTAGAAATCTTTGCCCTATTTTATTCCAATTTCTAAATCCAGCATCATCTCTCTTTAAAAGATTATAAATGGATTCCTGGGAACATACAAAAAAGGCCAATGATACCATGTGCTCACCTGGTATCTGAAATAACAGATTATAAAGGACTATGCTTGTGAGAACATCACTGCTGATGGTAAGGCCTATAATATTATGAAATGTATGTGCATATTTAGGTAGGTTTCTGAAATTATAAAAATATTTGGAGAGTAAAAACTGACTGTGCTTCTGAACTTGGAGGACATTGGAGCTTGTAGGGTTAAAATTGTATTTGTACATCCTCATTGTCATATATATCAGTCTCTGCTATGCAGAAAACATTTTCGTAAGTGCTGGAAATTAGAAAAATATTTCTAATCTTTGGTTTTCTAGTCATAATCCATAGTTTTGAAAACTGTAACCTAAAATAGTACAAAAACAAGAATCAGTTATTTTTTTTTAATGATTAAATAAAACTGAACTTGTCAATGAAAGATGGATCACTACTAAATAATCTAGATTTCACATGTGTTGGATCATCCAACAAATTTCCCTTATTTAATTAACAAATCACTCATGTCAGTCTGAGTAGGAAGTAATTTAGAGAAAATTGTAGTATGTGTATAACGTGGTTCAGTTTGAATCTTAAGTGAAAATGTCCTTGGAGATGTATGCAAAAAAGGCTCAACCTTAACATTTTGCTAGTTTCCACAGCTGAAAAAAATCTGATATAATTCTATGAGGACTAGCTGGTGAGCATTGTGGAGGTCTGGGACAGTAATATGGTACATTCCACATGTCAATGCTTTAAATATTTACGTGATCACGTATGAAAATGATATTATGTTAACAAAAACAAATATCCTTTTTGTCTTCAAGAGTCACAAAGCTTGCACAAATTGATTTGTTAGGTGTAAGGTCTTCAAGTACAGGAAATTAAGTGCCCTTAAAGAGTTTTTACCAGTTGTATGTATTTTGTGATTTTTCATTACACCAACAGGAGCTCTATTAATCTACTGATCTCTCTATTTCACCTGGTAAAGCAAGCAGAAAAATGGGGAAACACAGTTTTATTGATGTATTACTATAGTGGCTACAGTGACAACTTTAGTTATACACTATGCTAAAAGAGTCATTAGCAAAAGGAAATCTGAGGCCAGATAACAATTCTGATGTTCAACAAGATAGTTCTGTTATTTGAAAAACAATGTGTATTTCATCATGAAAATGTCAAATTGTTTCCTGGGATAATTTATTTTCAGTCAAAACTCCAAAATTATCTGCATTTCCCTCAAAAAACCTGAAGGTTTTAGAAATTAAATAGTGCTACCCAAGTTGTCTCATTGCTTCTCAATATTGAAGGGGATTGTAGCACTATATTCTTTCAGTCTGAACCTCTACATCTGTAGTCATGGTTAGAGTACACATCAATGTTGTTTGGACACTGTAATAACTAGTGGGTCCACGTTCCACCATCCTACATTGTTTTACACGCTTGGAAAAGCAGATAATCACATTGCATAAAGAGTATCAATAAAGCACAAACTTAGAAAGACACATAACTAATAACCTATTGTATCTACACCAGTTTTGTCAAACTGCACAAGACTAAAATCAATCTGAAAAAGATGTAGGTTCTCAATATGCTGTGCTGATATAATCAACACCCAATACCTGTTCTGGGTGACACCGATACTAAATTAATTGTGTTAATCTAATTTTTGAGTACCTGAAAATTTCTTTTTATTCCAGGTCTGACTTCCACAGCAAAATTGGATGTTTAAATATTATAGCTTTTAATACCTAAATCCTGCCTTCATTCCAACATTTCAGTACAACTGATCTTAAATGCCATTGCTTAGTAATTGTTCTGGTTTCAGTTAGGACAGAGTTAATTTTCCTCCTAGTAGCTGTTAGGGTGCTATGTTTTGGCTTAGGATGAAAAGAGTGCTGATAACATGCTGATGTTTTAATTGTTGCAGAGCAGTACTTACACCAAGCCAAGGACATCTCAGCTTCTCACTCTGTCCTGCCAGCGGGCAGGCTGGGGGTGCAGCAACAGCTGGGAGTGGACAGACCCAGGACAGCTGACCCAAACTGGCCAAAGGGGTATTCCATTCATGCTGAACAATACGAAGGGGTGGCTAGCTGGGGTGGGGGGCTGGCTGCTCGGGGTTAGGCTGGGCATCGGTCAACAGGTGGTAAGCAATTGCATTGTGCATCACTTGTTTTGTAAACACTATTACTCTTAACATCATTATTGTTATTATTGTTGTTGTTATTATTATTTTCCTGTCTTAATAAACTGTCTTTATCTCAACTCACAGTCTTCACTTTCCTGTTTCTCTCCCCCATCCAGAGAGGTAGGGGAGAGGGTGAGCGAACAGCTGTGTGGTGTTTAGCCACCAGCCAGGTTAAACCACAACAGTAATTGTATAATGGATTGTATTTAAATAAAAAGACCAAGAACTTTTTATCAAAATGGTTCTTACAAACCCACCAACTTTTAGATCCACAGAAAACATATCTGATCCTCAGTCTCCTTTTAATTTTAATTATTTCCACACCAATTTATCCTTTTTCTTTCCTATAGTTTCCTGCCAGCTTTAATATCTTTGTTTGAATTTATGTGCATGCTTTGCCTTTTGAATCCAAAAACACACATAACTTGTACATTTGTACTAAAGCTGAACATGATTCAAACAGATTCCTAGAACTTATGCTTTGCATGGAAGTTAATAAAAAACACTGCAGAAGTTTTTCTTTCATTTTCCCAAATGTAATATTTAATATAAAAACAACCATTGTACTGGTTATTGATTCCCAGACCAGGAATCAAGAATGCAGAAAATGACATCTTTATATTGGTTTTTGTCTTTTTTTTTTTTTTTTTTTTTTTTTTTTCCCTCTTTCCCATGTTCTATAATGTACCAACATTCCTCAGATATCTTTTCCTTAGCTAAATATAGATATCTCTCTTTTTTCTTCTACCCTGGCAGGAGTATTGTGGAATCATGTTGTGACTATGAATTGTGCATAATTTTACACAAGAAAGATAGCAGGCTCATTGATCTTATTTCAGATGTTCATTAACCCAAATTATAAAACCCTCAAGAATTCTGAGGTAAGAAACTAGTGTGTTAGTTTATTATAACACATAGGCTGTGCATAAGAAGAATCTTACCAATTTTAATACTGACAAAAATAAATGTCTTCCAAGATTGCCTTCTCTCTTGTTGAGAAAATTCCAGAAACTTTATTTCAGCCTTGCTCCTGGGCTTTCCTGAGCTATATTTGCAAGAAGCATCACGGTATGATCTGTATAAAATATCAACATTTATATTAGAGCTCCTTAGCAAAATAGATTAAACACTGAAAGCTCCACCAAAATAAGAAGCTTAGGGTCTTATCCAGTAGAAAGCAGATGTTGGTCTACCAAAGCTCAGACTCAAACTCTCAGGGCCTACTGCTTTTTCAGATAGTTATTGCTTTGACACTGTTTGTATAACACTGTACTACTAGAGACTGAAAACCATTTTTCTGCAAAAGCTTCTTCTCCATTTCATTTAATAGGTATAAAATTAATTTATGTTTGTGAGTGAAATAAATGAAACATCCCAAAACCTATGCTGCAAATACATGTTAGATGCCATGTATTTTTGTGCACGCATGACTTTAATAGTTTTAGTTGTGAGGCTTAGTAATAGCTAGCAAGGTTTGCAGACATAGTTAGGGAAAATGAGAATGTGTTACCATCACAGAGAATCCACAGCTATCTCTGGACATAAGACAGAAGCTTCCAAACCCACCTCACCTGAAGTCACCATCAAGACACCACACTAGACACAAGCTTTGCTTCTGATTGGTTGTGAAGACCATCAACTTAATGATAAACCAGGAAGTACATCACTTTTCTTAACATTGGTGGTTTAGCTTCTAGCTACTAAACAGTTATACTAATCTCATGTGCCACAAACTTTCACAGCTTGCCTCACCTCACCTTTCCTTGTTTTGCTTTGCCTTACTTTTGCTTTACCAAGCTTGCCTTGCCTTGCTCTCTTTAAAATCATTTATAAGCATCCTCTGGAGGAGATGATGCCACAGATAAATACCCACCCCAATGTGGTAGGATCTATCTGTTCCAAAAAAAAATATTGTTTTATTCCTCCCATATGATGCCCTGTGTCAGGTACCAAACTTAAATATGTAAAATATATACTTATTATACTTTAATATGCAAATATTCACATTTTTACATACTAGTCGATACTTAGAAAAGCCAGTTTATTAGGTTATATATTTTTTTTCTGAATTATTTTCCAGAAGGTAGAAAGCTTTCTAAGGTGAGAATCCCAATTTTATTACTGTCATCTATTTTCATTACTGTCAATTCTGAAAATAATTGAGGAAAATAACTAAACAGACCTCCAGAATGTCTTATTTACTGATTTTGTGAATATATTTTAATAATTTTCTGGGAAAAGGCTGTTTTTAGGGGCTACATTCACAAAACTTTATCAACAGCTTATGAAAGATTAAAAACTCTTTAACACAGTGGAACTCCTACCAATTGTTAACTCAATCATATACGCTAATCTGCAAAATTAGTAAACATTTCATTGATTTTATTACAATATATATATAATTTATTTTATTTTTAATGGGATGGTGTCATCTGTGTAAAAATTTGTTGAGGTTTTTATTGGATACCTGTTTTCAAAAAAAAAAAAAAAACATATATATATATCACTCTGCTATAAAACTAAATGTCAGGATAAAATTTGGCAGATGTTTTATCCATTAGTGGATAAATTTCCTTTTCCTTTAACATTTCCTTTAACCTTTTTACAATTGGTTTGTTTATTACTTTACTTACATTTTATTAATGTTTAAAATGCTTTCATTTTCCACAACAGAATAGGCACAGAGGATTTGCAGTGAGCCAAAACCACCCTCAAAGTAAGTTATGCAATCTTACAGTTTTCAGAATTAGCTACAAAAACAGCCTGGACAGATATTCAGAGCAAATTTGAACTCCTAAACTGTAAATTATAGAAAAAAAAATCCTAGAACTATGGGTGCAGGTTAATAGAATGAATTTAAAGGAGAAGCTCTGAGACTGAAATATGTGCTTGAATTTATTGTTCTAGCATGCTTCCTGTGAAGATAAACAAGAATTTTGCTTTCAAACCACAGGAGTATTGCTCACAGTGTCACATTTTGTATCAGACAAGACAGCTTACAGACCTAGTAATTACCCAAATCTGCTTAGTTTTATTTATTTATTTTTTATTTTAGGTCAGATGTGGTGTAAGGCTGAGGTTTTCATGCAACTATAACATATCTGCCTGGGCATCTACAGGGAATCTTGAAGTGCAGAGATTTATGAAAATAAAAATTAATGAGAAAAAATTAATCAAAATATGTCTATCTCCAACAAAGGCTTGACCTAAATGAAAAAGTGAAAGTCTGGGTCAGGTCAATCAATTTTTTCTTAGCTCTTCTGCAGATTCTCAGTGTTACTACTTAATCAGTTGTCCCCTGACAAAGAGCATTCTGAAATCTTTAATGAGGACAGAGATACAGGGGCTATCAAATTAACATCCATCTATTTCTCCAAAACCAACTCAAACAGCATCATATCATGAAAAGAACTCAGTTTCCAAGTATAAAAAATTTATACTGAAGATAAAGATTGTACGCTATACATTAAGCTGCAAGATACTGCAGCCACAACAGGTTGACGCATTTAACCAAGTCCTATGCAGGAAGACAAGTTGCTGCATCTTTCAGTGCACAGCCACATCCAAATCTTGATGTCTCATCCTGCTGCCTTCTCCCATACATACCACCCAGCGCCTGTGCTAGCAGCACAGCCAGATGTAGCCCTGCCTTCTTCATTGCAGGCCCTGTAGCAGAAATCACAGAAATTATCTACCCAGTCTGAAATGGCAGCAACGTTATCTCTCAGGGTGGATTTGGATTTCTGAAGGTAATGTGAGAGGAGGTCAGAGACTCAAATGCTACTTAAAGGAGATGGAAAAATAGTCCTGTGAAGAGAGGCAGTGCAAGATAGTTACACCTCCTGGGCTATCAACAAGATATTTAAGGATGTTACGCCCAAAAAACACAGCTGATCTGTTCGTCCTACACTTCTCTATCTTTCACTGCTTACTAAGTGCCCCAGGGATTTACTGCAAAGTCACAAAGGAAGGAACTAAAAAAAAAAAAAAGTCACTAAAGGAAGGAACCACAATCATCCTAGTTTAATTTTACCCTTCTCCAATGGCCCTTATGATTATTATGGATGGAAATGACATATGGGAACATCTGTGGCAGTCTTGCATATTTAAAGACCTTGCAACATACAGGATACACTCTGTGCTGTATTGGTGTTATAAACCTGCTTTGTGGGGGAATACTTCAGCACACTTTACAATAGCATTGTCAAAACTTACTAGATCACTGGGAGGTTCTTTGAGGCAGGGTTCAGCCAGTGCCTGAAGTTAAATAAAAGAGCTTCAGTTCCCATTCAGTGTACAATAAAGTAACAGCTTTTTTTTTACATAATAGGTAAAGGCTTTAACAGTAGCACAGCTACTAAGTGAGAACATAAATCAAAATATATTTTGATTATTAAACAAAACATTTATTTACAATTAGATATTAGTTTTTCTACTTTTATAAATATAGCTTTAGCTATATAAATTTGAAGTAATGTGTACATTTACAGATAATAATTCAGAAGCAACCTCCATGACCACTATTAATGGCGCTGAAATTATTTCTAGTCAACCTGGCAAGAGCAGATTTTGTCCTCAGAAAGGAAAGAAGAAGGTAAATTGGAGTGTGTTTAACAGTTTTCTAAAAGCAATACTTTCTCGAGCTCTTCAACTTGACCTGAGTGTAAGTCAACAAAAACTACTTAAACAACATAAACAATTCAAAATGGACTCTAGATAAAACATGGATGCCTCTTTACAGCTAAGATCAGCAGCAGAATGAAGATGGATTTGGTATGACCCTAAGCCACAGACAGTGGAACACATGAGAAATGCAGAGATTTCCAAATAATCCTAAAAGAAATAGAGGGTAAGTCACATTTGACTACTTACCCACAAGAGGCTCTGTCTTTCTGCTGGCTGGTATACCTTCATTAGAGAGCTTTTATGCTCAGAATAAGTCTGGTTTCTGTTGGTTCTGACCCCAGAAAAACAAATCACATACCCAGCTGGAAGGACACCCCAAGCTCACAAGAAGATTAATGTCTGTCCTCTCTTGCCTAGACAGTTAAGAAAAATGCTGTACAGACTACAGAATGAGGGTCTAATCAGACTCTTGTGACAATAAGGGTTTTACTAGGGCAGAATTTTCTGAAGGAATGTATGTGAATAAAGCTTAGCTTTCTGCCTTTAAGGATATAGCAAACATATCATCATACTGCATGACCTGGGGAAGAAGGAAGAAAGGCAGGCAGGCAGGAAGGAAGAAAGAGAGAGAGAGAAAGGGAGAAAGAAAGTAAAAAAGCAAGGAAGTGAGAGTGAAAGAGAGAGATAGGAAGAAAAAGAGGAAGGGAAGGGAAGGGAAGGGAAGGGAAGGGAAGGGAAGGGAAGGGAAGGGAAGGGAAGGGAAGGGAAGGGAAGGGAAGGGAAGGGAAGGGAAGGGAAGGGAAGGGAAGGGAAGGGAAGGGAAGGGAAGGGAAGGGAAGGGAAGGGAAGGGAAGGGAAGGGAAGGGAAGGGAAGGGAAGGGAAGGGAAGGGAACATAAATATATTGTAGCCATAAAAGTGTGTGTGCAAAAGTTACTGTGCTAAATTCCAAGGGAAATGTCAGAGGCTTTTAAGCAGTTGGGTTTTTTTGTTTGTTTGTTTTGTTTTTTCATTTTGCTTCTCATCTTAAGCTTGACCTTTTTCCTCTTCTTTTATATTGTGTGTTATGAAACTTCTTAAAGAAGCAACGTTTTTATTATCAGCAGTGGGAGCTGGGCTTAGGAACTGGATCAGAGCATATGATCCCCCTGCAGTACTCAGCATATATGAAACAGAGTTTTCAAGGGTGCTGCAAATAGGCTGGATTCTGAAGTCAGTGGAAAGTTTATCTTCACTCCAGTAGCAAATACCTATATTCTGAAAATGAATTACTGTGAAAGTCGCACAGCACAATAATTGTGTACAGTAAACCAAAAGCTTATATTTTTTGGACTCAGACAGCCTATCATTTTAATATGCACATGTGAGTCACACATTTGGATCCCTAAGGTGGTTCTTTTGATAAAACTACAATTGAAATAAATTCTGCTACTAAGAACATTATAATAACATTTTTATATTTGTGATAATAAATAAATAAATAAATAAATAAATAAATAAATAAACAAACTTTTCAAAAGTCCTATTTAGAATGACAAGAGGGATATAAACTTAAATTATCTGTAGCAGAGGAATATACTGTGCTTTAAACACTGATAATGAAGGAAAAAGAATGTTAAAACAGCATCACTATCTAGTCTACAATTTTATTTGCAAAGTTCAAAGTAGTTAAAAAAGAAAGGTATAATTATTTGAATACTGAATTCTGATCTTATACGCACAGTTTTAGCCTTGCAGCTCTCTTGTATCCCCATGCACATCAGCAGGGTGTTTTCCAAATGACATATTAACAAAAGTGGTACAAGAGAAAATTGGCGCCATTTCAGATTATTTACTCAAATGCTAGCAAGAAATATTTTTACCTACAAAATATGGTAGAAAACTTGTCCAAAGCATATCTCTCTTTCTTTTAAAAAATCAAGCCAATTTTTGACTGTGTCATTTGTTATGCCAAAACAAAATCTAGTTAAGATTAACCATTTTTAAAATAAATCTATTAAGATTTTGATTCTTTGGAGAGTATATAAAAAATAATTTAGAAAACTTCATGTACAAAGTTATGTAATTAGCTATGGCTGAAGGCTTCAGAATTCTTTTTTTTTTTTTTCCTTCTTATTTTAATAGCATACCTGACATTAGTCATTTTCTTACTTTCCAGAATTTTAATATGCTGGAGAAGAATTTTAAGCCTAATTTTAAAAGTTTCATATCAGATACTGAAAAGATTATCTGGATATTTGAATAATTGAAATACAGAACAAAAAACTGCATCTGAATACATATTTCTTAATAGCATAGTATTACCTAAATGTTGCAATAAAAGACTAGCATGTAATGGAAGTATACATATCTTACCGCAGATGGTCAAATCAGCATATTTTCCATTAGGCAGTATGTGTTGTTTATCACTTTATGTAACTATAATCACTCATAAATTTTACATGTCAGGATATCTCCAGCTAAGTACTTTCTTATTTGAAGACTTTGACCAAAAGTAACCATAATTTCAAAGAATAAGCTTAGGGAGAAAGCATGGCTTTGCCCAAAGTCAAATTTCCTAAAGACATCAGAAGCTTATTTACTTGGATTACAGCACTGAATTTTTAGCTAGATGATTGATCCAGGCAACAGGCTTTTATCTCTTTGTGGAAATAAATAAATAAATTATAGCTGACCATTCTGAAAGGCTGTAGCTATCATATGTAAAGTATGTGATCTATTTTGTAACTCGTGGAAAAGAGCTGAATCCCTTATGTACAGTCTATGCATACAGAGTTATCATCTGGAACTGATGTTCATTTTAGATCATCCACACCTTCTCTGCTATCTGTACAGAAGACTTATACAGGAGAAATAGGTTTAGTGGGATGCCCCAGCAGATGTGCTTTGTGAAGATTTCACCTGCAGTGCCTCTGATACATGTCTGGACACAATAATCCAGTAAGACCTTCCCAGAAGCTGCTGCAGGCCATAGTTCCTGGCCATTCTGGCTTCCAGCATCTTCTTGCAAAATCCAAACAGTGTGAAACACAGAGTGGAGAACTAATATGGGGGACAAAAGTGAAATAAATAAAATAAAATAAAATAAAATAAAATAAAATAAAATAAAATAAAATAAAATAAAATAAAATAAAATAAAATAAAATAAAATAAAATAAAACAAAATAAAACAAAATAAAATAAAATAAAATAAAATAAAATAAAATAAAATAAAATAAAATAAAATAAAATAAAATAAAATAAAATAAAATAAAATAAAATAAAATAAAAACAAAACAAAACAAATAATAAAATAAATCCTGGAGCTGCAAAATGTGGGACAATGGGAGAACAGGTTAGAAGAAAGATGGTCATTGCAGTGAGGCTTATTAAAACCAGTGGGGGGACTGAGACATCACCTGGTAGGAAGAAATGTTGAAAAGTTGAGCAAAGAGGCTGGAAGTACAAATACAGGAAGGAAATAGAGACAGGTGACAAGAAGCAAAAGATACAAAACAGATTGGGCTTGGCTGATAAAGATTGTCAAGAAATTATAGGTAAAATGAAATGTACGAAGTCTAATTTTTATTGACCTGAGACTTACCAGTGTATGCTCTACTTGTGAAATTCACTTTTGCCTATTTAATTTCTGTGGGGAAAGATTATCTTTCTGATATTTATATGAGAGGTGAGAACAGAAGGAACATATCTGAGGGTGGGTTAATCATGCCTGAAGCACATTAGGTTCTTAAATTTTAATGTAATTCAAAGTTATCATGCATTCATTTAAAATAAACTAATTTTTCAGAGAGGGATATCTTGCAAAAGCAAGAATGTCAGAAGTCCTAAAACCAAACAGTTTTAATTCTGCAAAGACATCAGTAGAAATAAATATTAATGCAAAACATTTTAAGTAACAATGATAAATGTTAAATTTAGCAAACATTGTTCAAACAATAGGAAAACATCTCCAAAGTTCAGGTTTGGTATTTTAAAGTAATTGTTCAAATCTAAGATGTGAACCGTGCTGAAGTCATTAATTAATTCCATCATAGAAATACAGAAAAGAATCTCAGACCCATAGATAAGCCCAGATAAAAGAAATTTAAGAAGCATTTTCTAAATTTTGTCTTTCAGGCCTTGATTTTCTAGCTGTCTGATTAAATAGAAAAACATTAAGAGTTCAATCATAATATAATGGCTGATTTTGAATTGTCTTTCAACATTTGATTTTTTTTCCCTCTCAAGGCTGGTTGGTTTTTTGTTATATTTTGTTTGTTTTGTTTTTCATTTTGCCTTTGCTTTTGCTTCTTCAGATATGAATTTTGTTAAACATATAAAGTTAAAGGGATGTGGTTTTTTTTTGGTTTATTTTTGCTTTAGGATCTTGTGCAAAGATTTCCAAGAAAGACATATTAAACATCTATTGAGTCCCATAAGTCCAGAATGATTGATGTCTTTCATTCAGAGAGTATATCACAAATTTACAATCAGAGAGAACATATTGGGTCTGTTTTTTTTCTGAGATATTGACCGTCTCTGGGGAACTCATAAAATCCCTTGATTCCCAGTGACTGCACAGCTAGACCATGGTTTATTTTATACATTATTGCACAGGGCTTGATCCCATCAAAGCCCCATAAAGTGAATAACAAAATCTCCCTGCCAATAATGGGCTTTGAGTAGTCCTTTTGCCTGAGATTGTTGAAACAGATTCTAAAAAAATGAACTGAAGATTTTATCTACAAAGTGCCTTTGGCATGCATTACTGAGATGAATATTGCAACGGTGAACATTTAGGGACTTTGCCAATGAGGAGAGTCTGTGTTCTAACCTAGAAGCAGGTGCCACAGAAATGGATTCGCAAGACTTACCAAGGATATGCTTAGACTTATCAGTAAGAAATGAAAAATAAAAGGAACATAAGAAAGTAAGAGTAGCCTTACTGCACCACATCAAATATAAAAATAAAGCTAAAAATGATCTACAAAAATTGCTCATCACAGCTCACCAGGTATCCTGTCTCTGATCGTAGCCTGTAAATGTTGCTTTAGAGGAAAAGAAAATCAGGTCAAGAATACAAAACACTTTCTCAGTTCTCAGCAGGAGAAGGTTTAGGGTTTTGTGAGAGAGAAATTATATTACATATTTTTAACTCCATCCATATTTTTGTTCATGTTTGTTTTGGTTGTAAGTGTACTGCAGCAAGCTCCCTTCCAAGCAGAACAGGAGATGTTGTAACTCAAAACTGTGCACTGGGACTCACAGACAGGCCGTTAACCTCACCATCTGAGTCTAAAGTGACCTTGCCCATCAGTCAAACCTCCTAAGAGCACTAACTTGGGTTACAGGAACCTTAAAACCATGTTATTCTCTGTTTTTATACACAAATGTTTAATTTCAGCTTTTATCACTTATTTAGCAGCTACTAACCTAAAACATAGATCAGCATTGTCTTGTGAATTTTGCTGGAATTTAGCTGATGAGCTGATCATCTGGATCTTCTTTACTGTAGATGGTGAGAAAAAGTGAATAATTCATCCAATCTTTAATATAAAAGCTCATATAACGTAAGTAGATTAGATGATTTAGATGACTGTGTTCTGTAAGTGACTATTTCTCTCCCTTGGCTAAAAAGAGGAGAGCTATTTAACATTGCAGACTTCCAGTTATGCATATGCCAAGTACAGTGTGCTATGGAATAATGATCATTTTTTTTATCCTAAATTATTTTATTTTAAAAAAAAAAAAAAAAAAAAAAAAAAACTTGCAAAGTTGAAAAAAATAATGTGATATTGCCTTTTCTTATCAGTAAACTTCCATTGTTTTGTAGCTTGTTGCATTCCGGTTTGGTAAGAATCTCCTGTAGGTGTATGCACACACAGACGAACCCAAATATATATTAAAAATTATTTATGGAAAAACTGACTAGCATACATTTTTAAAAATTATTATTATTATTATTATTGCTGTTGTTGCTGTTATTGTTACAACCACTACTGAATTCAGAAAATGGAGGAAGAGAGAATGCTTCCTCTTAGATAAAAATCGTTTTGATTTAGTGATTTCAATATAGTATCTTGCTAATTATTTATTATATTTTTTGAACATGAAGAAGAGAGTAGATTTGCCTTAGGATTACATCAGGCTTATTTTCTTCCCTAGAGAAACATTTGCAGGGGGACACATGCTTGTAGGATAGAAATTTCCTGTAAGTACTAGTAATTAATTGACTGCCATTCACTTGTTACAACTCATTTGAGAATACTAAATAATTAGTCAAGAAAGCTGATAACAATTATTCAAGTTATGATAAAATTATCAGAGCTTCCCAACTTCCTAAGTCAAAGCCCAAGTTAATGTGAAGAAAAGCAGATGTCAGAGGTTTTCTTCCATAGCATGGGATGTTTCAGGCTCTGCCTGTCATTATTTGGTTTATGCTTTTCTCTGAAATTTCCTCTGCCATATTTGTTTGAAAATCACTGAAGCAGTTGGTGCCAAATTTTAATGGGTGACTTTATTCAGCTGACAAATTATCCAAAGTATAATTCCACTATGACACATACTGTGTCCTGAAGGACAAGCAGCCAATGTATGGTGATTGAGCTTCCCTTCCAAAACTTATGTATTTTGTAGGCCATTATAAGTTTTTCTACCAGTGGAATGAGATACATTCACTTTTCTGAGCCAACTCAGAGAATTACATGGGCCAAATGTTTGAATGATTCAAAAATTTTTTGCCAAACAACTTTTATAATCGTAAGCCAAACCTACTGAAATAAATCAGCATTGATCAAATTTGTTTCAAAGAAGGCAACGAGGGAATTCATAGTAACAGAGCAAAAAAAGTGACTTAATGTTCTTATAAATACTGTGGAAGAAAAAGTGTTGGAAATATTGATTTGCAATAATTAAATAATGTAACTAACTGGAAAAAAAAATGTCATTTCCTTAGGTGGGTTTAATTTAACACAGAATAAGATATTTGATCCTGTTAATAGACTCTTTAACATTGCAAAGTATATCACAAAGAAGGTATCCTTAAGTCAATAAAATTGTTAAGAGGAAAAATGTAGACAGAACACAGAAGAAATAAGCATGAAAGATTTTCCATCATAAAGATTCGTGACTATGCATAAATGAGAACATGTTTACCACGTACACTGTAGGCAAATCTGGTTTGCTCTAGAGGAACTGCTTGTGTTACTTAATTTAACTCACTTGGCTTTAAAGCCTCTATCCCTACAGCTTCAGCATACGCTGCAGACATACCCAAATGAAGAAGTAATCTTATTTAGGGTTTAATTTCTACTGATGATTTTAACTGGCACAAGCACTTACTCCAAAAGCTTTTCATGATTGGACAAGTGGCAGTGGACTCCTCAGGACCACAACATATGGTTGGGTCCAGACAGTAAGCCACAAAACTTTCATTAGCATCCCTGAAAGCAAAACTGAGAAACTACATCACAATCACTAGATTGTGTGCTGTACTGGAGGAGCTATATGTTTATTTAAAAATAAACCAATTCACTTGCCTAAGTTGTTGTCCTAAGTTATCTGACTTTCTCACAAACCTTTCATAAGTAACTGCACTCTCACTGAGAAAGCAACAGATTTGTGCGGGCTACTTTTATGGCATATTACTCCATAGGAAACGTCACCATGAGAAAAAGCTTTCAAAAAAACAGAGCAAAACAAAAAACAAGCAGAGCAGAGCAAAACAAAACAAAACCAAGCAGACTTACACACACAAATAGGAAACACGAGGAGAAGAAAAGAAAAGAAAAGAAAAGAAAAGAAAAGAAAAGAAAAGAAAAGAAAAGAAAAGAAAAGAAAAGAAAAGAAAAGAAAAGAAAAGAAAAGAAAAGAAAAGAAAAGAAAAGAAAAGAAAAGAAAAGAAAAGAAAAGAAAAGAAAAGAAAAGAAAAGAAAAGAAAGAAAAGAAAAGAAAAGAAAAGAAAAGAAATATTAAAAATCTGTGAAATCATCTGGTCTGTTCAAATGAAAGATTATTTGACAATAACCCGTATGTCTGCACGTCTCATAATTCAGTCAGTTGTGTGACTCTTCTACCCTACCCAGATTTACCATGTGACAAGATTTTCACTAAGTGCTATAATTAGAAGCAACTATCTGTTTCCCCACCCTTCTCTTTCTCTCCCTCCATCCCTGATCAAGTTGATTTCAAGAACCTTTCTCAAGTTCAGAATTCCTGTTTCACATTCATCTTGAGTTTCCCTCTGGACTCAGAAATCCAGATATTTGTACCCTGACCATCAACACCTTGCTTTCAGGTGTGAGCTGCCAGAAACAGCCTTGCAGAGAAGATGCCACTGGGGTGGAGCCCACTCCTGAGAAAGGTGCTGCCCAGTTTGAACAGCTGTAATTGATGTCAGTGTTTTCCATCATGCCTGACTCCTAAACTGGGTGCAGCCCTTCTTTCACCATTAATCTGACATTGCACTGAGCATGATCTAAAATATCATGCCAGCAAGATATCTTACATGAAGGTCAGCATTTTCTGTCTGCTGCTGGCTTATTTTAAGCTGGACTGAGACATTGGACTCTGTATGTCTCTCCATATGTTCAAACATTTTTTCATTTCTGGTGTTAGCTCGTTTTCCTGCAATTACACAAGTAATCAATAGCAGAAGGGCCAAGACAAACACTTACTATCATTTTCTTAAGAGAAGCTTGGTATCTCACAGACATGTCTTCTTCCAAAATTACTTTAGAGGTCCACGGCAGTAAGTACTTGGCATGCCTTAAGTACTAAGGCATTGTTTACTGGGTCTGGCTGGGATGGTTATACAGCTTCACAGCAGCCCATTTGGTACCGTGTTTTGGATTTGTGACTAGAACAGTGTTGGTGAAATGCACCAGCATTTTGGCTGTTACTGAGTGCTGTTCCCACAATATCAAGACTTTCTTTACTTTCAGGGACATTTTTTTTCCTCTTTCCCTCTTAAATTAAAATGCCTTTACCTCAGCCCATGAATTTTCTTGCTTTTGTTCTTCTCATTTGTTCCCCTTTCCCTCTGTAGAGGCAATGTGAGAACGACTGTGAGGCTTAGCTGCTGGTGTGGTCAATCACATATAGGAAAGACTTCATCCTTTTCTTGCTTTAAAAAGACAAGTGAACTATGATATTTCAGACATTTATATAGAATCAAGTCACGCGCCCAGCACGTGCCCGTGCTCTGTAGTCTAGATATTCAAGATTATTTTTTCTTTGTAATTATCTATAATTATGAGCTACAGAATCTGGATCCAGTTCTGACTGTCAAAGGAAAGAGAGAGCATTTTGACAAAATTCTGCTTTAAATACAGCTCTTACTCTTTTTAATGCATTATTAGCACACTATGAACTTACTCAGTTGGCTAATTGACATTTCCCATAGAAAGTAATTAAGGTCTATTGGATACCCTCTATCCCTGCAGCAGTAGAAAGGAGTGAAATGGAGAAGAAGAGAATTCCTTATAAAATATAATCACTGCTCTCCAAAGCCATTCACTATATGTTGGAAGGTTCTCACTTCGTGCAGTCAAAGTGATTGTAAGAAAGATGTCTGGCCCATAGCAGATTTTCTTCTTCAAAAAAGCTCTAACATAATAGCTTTTACTACACAGTTCTATCCCTTAGTATGACAAATAAGTATGTCCTTACTGGATCATGAGATCAGGATAAGGACATCAGTGTATCACTGCACTTAAATGAATGCATTCTTCTGAAGTGTTCATTAACACTTAACGGTACTCACTAGCAGATTTGTTAGCTCAGACTCTACCTTGTGCAGCATGCACCAGAACAGTGTGTTAGTGCTGTTGGGTTCTTTCGGTTTGAGAGCTAGCATGGTCTCTTGCTGTCTTGAGCACCTCCACAGTGGGATGTACTGCATAAAACACAAAATGCCCTTATGTTTGTCATGGTATAAAAATACTTACTTCAAACAGGAGCCACATAGGTTTACTTGAAGGAAAAAAAAAAAAAAAAAAAAAAAAAAAAAAGCATCCCTAAACCAAAACTTTCTGCAAGACCTGAGGTGCCAAGAGATTAGAAAACACCTATGGCAGAAAATGTATGAAAGTACATAAAAGGGCCCATGACCATGGGGGCTAATTTCACAGGGCTAATTTCTACTGACTATGTCAGGACAGAAAATAGAGGTTATTTTTATTTTTTTTAAGAACCCACTCCAGTAGTTTACTTCTAATTATCAAAATGTTATGATCCAAATACAATCAAAATATTATGATCCAAATACAAATAACTGGCAAATTAATGCTCGAAGAGATTCCCATATCTTCTCTCTGTTCAATAAGAACTAGAAAATTAACTTACAGTACCTCTGTAAAACATATAAAGTATATAATAGTAGTATTTTCTCAATAAGATTGATTTATATTGTATCCAGTGCTGACATAAATCTTTTGTAATGTCCATCCAAGTGACACAAGTAAGTATTCTAAAGCTCGGTCGGGGGGAGGAGGGGGGAGCAGGATGACTGGAAACCACCCCATAACCAGTATATACAGATAGAACTGCTCCATGGAGACTACTCCAGTTTCAAAAAGGATGAAGCATCTGTTTTTTCAAAGTCCTCCTCCACCAAGTAACAGCATGAGAAAATACTCTATATATCACTAGAAATATTAATGCACGTAGTGATACTTTCCCAAATCTCAGGAACAACAAATTGAATTTTGAACTTTCAAATTAATGAGCAATTTCTTCATGGGCTTGAATCAGAGCAGTCTTTAAAATATTTGATATTTAACTTCACGATATGTGGCATTTATAACTAACCTGAAATTAGTTTTCTTCATAATAAGTCCTTCACATACAGAAAGCATCTCTCAATGAAACCGATCCTCACAGTTTTACTCAAGAGAGTAAACTCCTTTTATATGTAGCCAAGCAATATTCATAGGATTACAGCCAGAAAATCAGGCTCTTTCCCTGCCTGTGTTCTGTCTATATTTTCTTGTATGGAAAAAGCAATGCCTCATTAGACTATGACATCAGTGAAGACAAGACTTATCTAAACACACTGGATTTTTAGTGGTAGTGGAATTGTTTTCTAACCTGAGTGGTAGAGCTGTAGGTTTTAGAAAATTATACGTGATTCTCAATGAATTATTCATTGATAGAAAAGACCAGATAACTTTTTCTATAGATAAGTTTATGAAGAGTTTTCTATTCTCTTTTCTTATCAATGGCTTCCAGGTTGCATTAATTAATTACTACTAAAAGCTTCCATAATCTTTTAATGTCTTCTATGGTGCCCATATTTCTCATTTATTGAAAAGATGAGGAGTCTTGTCTTTATTTAGCTGCTGTTTTGGTTTGGGGTGTGGAGATATTTTCTGCATGTTTTCATCAGACTTTTTGGGAAGTGGAAAATTACTTTTTCCAGGCTTAAGCTGTGCGTGAACAGCCTTATGGGGTGAACAGCCTTATGTTTTCCAGATACTGATTTTTGATTAAGCAGTATCCTTATAAAAAGTAGAGTAGGTCAAAAGCTTTAATTTTCACTATAAGAATCCATTTCTTTGTATTTCAGAGGAAACTTGTAGGGGGAAAAAAAAAAAAAAAAAAAAAAAAAAAAAAGATGAAATGGCATGATAAAACTAATGAAAATAAATGGTCTGAAACAGAGTTCTGTACTAGAAGTCTTCAAGCCATACATTTCAGTGGTTTATGTGGTCCATGGGAGCATGTGAAGTTAGAAAATTCAGTTGGGGAGAAAGGAGAAGGGGAAAAGAAAGGGAAGACTCCAGACATAAAGAGATGAAAGTATCCTGTACTTTTATTTATGGAATGGTTAAGCAAAGCGGAGTTTCACCTCAGTCCTCCATGGTGGGTAGAGAGAAAAAGAAGTAGACAACATCTATAAAAAAGAAGTAGGAAACATCCATACAACTAATCTTGGCAAAAGTGAGTGTCTAAGATATAAAGGGACAAAGTCTAATGGCTTCTTTAGTATTTCTGGCTGTCCGTATCCAAATACTTGCTAATTTTACACACAGCAGCAGGCATTCAAGTAGCTCTCCTTCAGCCCACATAAAAATTAAGTCATTTTTCTGTGAAAGCATCCTTTTTTTTTTTTTTTTTTTTTTTTTTTTTTTTAAAGTAAAAATGTATTTAAGAGAACAAACACTGAGAAAAAGGAAGTCTGGAGGCTTGACAAAAAATAAACTTAGGGGGATACATAGTTTATGTTTAAATAGGAGATTACCAAACAATAATGGCTGAATTACTGAAAGAAAACTAATTAGGTATATTTTTATTTCTCTGTAATTTGATTTTATGACCAATGACAAAGATTAATAATCACAGCCCAGGATAACTTGTCAATCTAAAGCAGTATATAAGATTTTACTTTTTGCTTGTCTACTTTCATATACTTTTTTTTTTTTTTTTTTTTTTTTACCAGGAGCAACAGAACCTTTTAGAATGACTGAACCTAATGAAGAACTATCAGCCCAAATCTAGTGTAGGCACAATCATGATGAACGGCCTGGAAGTACTGAAGCATATTTACCAGAAGTATTTTCCTGCCTTTCATAAGGACTATGAGAATCTAAGCAAAAGCCTCAACATCCAGAGGTAAATGGTCCAGAGCTGACATAGAAACAATTTTAGTGCTAGGAGTGCCATCCATTTCATTGCTCAGAACAATATTTTTGATCCTTATTATTCTCTAAACTTGGAAGAAGGCCCACAAAAAGAAAGAAAAAAGCAAAGAAATTTGTGTTTAATCCTTTTTTTCTTTATAAACAATTTCATCCTTTCATTGTTTTAGCAATTATTTTAAAAAGTAATAGAAAGATGTGAATATTTATATCATATTATCAACAGTACTTACTTAACAAAGAATTGTTGTGTTCTCTTCTGCCATATGTTCAGCAAATAATGGACACAATCCTTAATTATTTGTTTATACATTTCTGAAACTGTTTAGTGTGTAGTCTGCCTATGGTTTGACAAGATATAACAAAGAATCTTAGAAATCATTAACTGAAAATACATTAATCATACATTTAAGACAGGTTCACCAGTTTCATAGAGGAAAAGATATTGATACTAATGCATGAATCTGTCAGATTTTCTTCTGAAAAAAAAAAAAAAAAAAAAAAAAAGTCTCTCAAAGATCACAGCTAGTTTTGTAACAATAAACTTTCTTCATATTTCAAAATATTGTCCCAAGTAGTACTATTTCTGTGCTAGCAACAACAAAAAGTTCATAAGTTTCAACCTAAATTCAACCCAACATATTAAGCCTATTTCAAAGAAGCCACTAACTTGAGGATTAATGTTATTTAATTTCTCATTAAATGGATATATATGTCCTTTTAATGCGACTTGCTAGACAATACTTTCATTTCAGTATTTGACATTGCTGGCAATGCTTCTCCCCCTCTGTGTCACTCCAATTCTTCTAATAATTTTACAATAAATATCTCTCTGAAGGTATTCCTGTGTTTCATTCACTGCAGCTTCTGAGAGTCTCCTGGGTATTCATCACACTGCAAAGATCTTTACCTGGTAAGGAATCAATATCATCCCCCTTTACAAAAATGAATAGATGCACACAGGATGCACTTATATTGTCCAGAGCAGCATGAATTGAGAACATGTCATAGTGCCCAGGTTCTTCTAAGCTTTACTTTTGTAATGTCCACTTCTGCACTTTGCAGTGGACATTTCTGCCACTACAGCACCCAGTGACTGCAGTATGACAAATGGTACTTCTGTGGAGGTGACCATCTTATCCCCTAGGGAGCCCTACACAGTACATCATATCTGAGGGCACTACCTGTGTGCCACAAGGACATGTGCTGACCTCTGTGCTCAGAAGGAGCAGGGCTTGGGGCATTGCTTCTTTCTCCACCCACAGGGTAGAAAAGGTCAGCTCATGGCTGCGCCAGAGCATGCACCCCTACTGCTCTGAGCATCCCAACATGTTTGGTGAGCCATAAACCATCATCGCATAGACACTCGGCACTGGTGATACCAGTCCCCAGCTTGTTTTCCAAACTCAGCTTCTTTGAGTTGTCTTTTTTTTTTTTTTTTTTTTTTTTTTTGTCAATCACCTGTACTAGAGAAAGTCTTATGATAAAGAACTAGATAGGAAAACTGTGTTCACACTACATAGAAGGGCAGCATCTCTGGACCTCCTGAGGGATCAGAGGATAACATATGTATAGTTATGGAAGACAAGAAACATTAGTGTACTTAGTTTGTCTGATCTGAAGAGCAACATGTTCATATGCACCATGAGAGAGACTGTGCACAGAGAATTAAGAGGTAGAGGAACCAAGTATTGGCAGTCTACCCTAAACACAGTTGGAACCTTTTCATATTTGCAACCTTATGCAAGTATAGCCAGTGAATCAGGTGAAAATTAGGTTTAGAAATTTGTGACAGTAGAACTCAAGCCTAAAAAAAATTAGTAACTAACTAAATAAATAAATAGAGAAAAAGAAAACCAAACTGAAAGTATTTAAGATTCATTATTTACTTGCATATATAAATAAATATCTAAAATATTTGCATTATTGTGGTGGTTTTACTCAGGTGGGCAGCTCCACCACAGCTGCTCTCTCACTCCCCCTCCTTAAAGGGAAAGGGGGAGAAAATATGCTGGAAGGAGCTCAAAGGTTGAGAAGAGGACAGTGAGATCACTCAACAGTTATGGTCATGGGCAAAACAGACACAGCACGGGTCCCCCACGGGTGGGCGGCAGCTCCTCCCAGACCCCCTGCCCCTGCGGGGGCTCCTCTCCATGGGCTGCAGCTCTGGCCCGGGGCCTGCTCCTGCAGGGGCTCTCCATGGGCTGCAGCCTCCTCCAGGCCACATCCACCTGCTCCACCGGGGGCTCCTCCACCCATGGGGGGGCTGCAGCATGGAGATCTGCTCCATGTGGGACCCATGGGCTGCAGGGGGACAGCCTGCTCCACCAGGGGCCTCTCCCTGCACAGGCTGCAGGGGAACTGCTGCTGCCTGCCTGGAGCACCTCCAGCCCTCCTGCTGCACCCACCTGGGGGCTGCAGGGCTGCTTCTCACTTCTCTCTCTCTCTCCCCCAGCTGCTGTTGTGCAGCATTTTTTTCCCCTTTCTTTAATCTGCTCTCGCAGAAGCAAAAACAACATCTTATTGGCTCGGCTCTGGCCAGCAGCAGGTCTGTTTTGGAGCAGCTGGATTTGGCTCCTCTCTGACATGGGGCAGCTGCTGGATTCTTCTCACAAAGGCTGCCGCTGCACCCCCCACTTCCAAAGCCTGACCTCTTAATCCATGATAATTATGTGGCTGTCTGTTAAGGTGCTATCTGAAAGTGCTCTGTGGTCCTTGAAAGTGGTTCTGTAAGGAAGTAAATAGTTTTTCTTTCATTAAGGAAATTGTATGACATTATTCTGGGGAAAGAGCATGGAAAGACTAACTTACTAGGAGCTAACTTCCTAAGACTCTGTCTTCTATGAAGTATCTATGAACAGGTATTCCTGCCTTTAAATATATATTTGTAATTATAAATAAATAAATACAATTTAAAAATCTTATTTGCTAACCCTACAGCAACAGCAACAACAACAATAAAATGCATTAACTTATTTTTGTTATCTACATTATTCTAACTTATTTCCATTTAACAGTATTTTTTGTTGAATGATAAAACAGAGAGAAAAGTTATCTACATCTATTCTTCCTATTGGTTTTATTTCAGAACTACCCTTGAGCACCTGCAAGGGAATGCAGAAGGGTCCTGCAGACAGAAATCCCTTTATTCCTGCAAAAGCTTGAAACACAGGAAGCTGTGTGCCTCAGCATTTTGAGTATTTCAGGTATTATGGCAATCTGCTACACCTCAGTGCAACAATTCCCAACACCTAATATTAGATATATTCTAAAGGTTTTGCAGGGTAGATCACAGATCGTTTCCAGGCACTTCACAGCTACTTATTTTCTTCCTATTCAAGTTGACTTTTTACACACCTAACAGCTAAATGATAGCAACTATATTTTTTTTTAATATCTACTTCCTCCAAATGCATTTTACAAGAACTATGCAGCATAAACAGAGTATATGGTGTGTGATTCATCTTGCATCTGGTAGCAATGATCTCAATTTCTTACTTACATTTTCACACATTAGCAGAATAGCCACAAAAAAACAAGGAACAGTTAGGTCTTAACTCTGATGCAAAGGCCAACATTGTGAATTCTCTCTTTGTATGCAAGAAACTAAGAAAATCTAAAGACAATCAGTGCAAAATGCCCTTTGATAAACAACTCAATTTACATGAAATTAAAAAAATGTAAATAAAACTACAGTAAAGGTCAAGTCACTTTTAATAAATGTTAGAAAGTATTTTTAGAATGGCTGCTCCATCTTCAAGAAAGCAAATATATATAGATATAATATATATATATATATTATTTTTTTTCCACCAATGTTAATTCACCAGCCACAATGCTTTTTGCCTGTTTGTATTGTTATTCTAAACAGCATTGTGGAGGAAAATACATGCTAGATAGAAACCCAGAAGTGGGAATGAATAAAAATGTACATGAGTACATGAGGAGAATAATATTGTTAAGCTGTGCTTTTTCTTTTCTTTTTTTCATATAAACTATCAGAAACTTACAGCCATTGCCACTTCAGCTGTGCTCAAGTGTCCTTGAGGTGAGCCCTAAAAATTGTTGAATGAGTAATTAAGTTTCTTTGAGTTGGTGGTGTTCCTGCTGAAGCACTGTTGGATGTTTGTAGGTGGCTGTGGGAGGATCTTGTATTTCCAAATACTGTTGAAGACAGAGTGTTTTAAAGCACAAATAATTCTTGTGCAGGGATTTGGGAGCTGATGAATTTATCAAGTTCTAACTTCAGAAAGTCTATATTTGATGTTGAAAGCTCTATCTGTTGATCAATCTGTCACATGTTGCCCCCTGTCACATGCTGCCCCTCCCTTTTCTGAATAATTTAGTTTTTATTGAACAGTTTTTTCTTAATCTTGTTTTCCTGTAAAGTTAATTCCTATCTATGATTGATTCATGGAAGAAGGGAAGATATTGACTATGCAAAATAAAGGAGAATATAAGTGATTCTGTTTGCATTGGTTTTGCAAGTGCTGATTAGGTATTTAGGTTTTAAAGCAAAGGCAACACAAGATTTCATAATGATAAATGGTTTTATAGCAGATGTTGAAGTGTGTCTTCTTTTGTTAATCTATTATATGTATGTCATTGCATTGTTTTTGGCTGAGATAGAGTCAATTTTCTTCATAGAGGCTTGTATGATGCTGTTTTGGATTTTTAATGAAAACAGTGCTGATAACATACTGATGTTTAGTTGTTACTGAGCAGCACTTACACTAAGCCAAAAACATTTCAGCTTTTCACTCTGCTCTGCCAGTGAGGAGGCTGGAGGTGCCCAAGGAGCTGGGAGGGGATAGAAGCAGGACAGCTGACCCTAAGTGGCCAAAGGAATGCCCTGTACCATGTCACACTCAGAAATAACAGCTGGGGTAAAGAAGAAGTAAGGAGGGAAGGAATGCCCTGTACCATGTCACACTCAGAAATAACAGATGGGGTAAAGAAGAAGTAAGGAGGGAAGGGGAGAGGGTGTGTGTGACATTTGGAGTGATGGCATTTATCTTCCCATGAAACTATTACGTTTGATGAGCCCTGCTTTCCTGGAAGTGACTGAACATCTGCCAGCTGATGGGAAGCAGTGAATGAATTCCTTGTTTTGCTTTGCTATTATGTGCAACTTTTACTTTACCCAGTTAACTGTGTTTATCTCAGCCTACAAATTCTTGCACTTTTACCTTTCTGATTCTCTCCCCCATCCCACAAGTAAAAGTGAGCCAGTCGCTGTGTGATGCTGTAGGGAAGACAATTGTAACCATGCTCAACATTGTCCAGTAGAAACAAACCATGGTTTTCTGCATTAACTTTGCTTGTATTGTTTTTTAGTTTGATTCAGTGCTGTGTGCACATATTTTAGCACCATGTGTTTTGATCATTTGTGCGCAGATTAAGAGATGACAAGATACAGGCATGTAGGACAGAGGCTGTCGATCAGCCAGTCAGTCAATCTGGATATCTTTCAAAGAATAGCACTGAGATAAAAGGCTGGCAAATCACAGGTGTTAGTAAAAATAAACTCTCTAATCAGAGTGTTTTTACCTTAGTGAGAGACCGTAGGGAAAACTGATCTCATGAGTTACTAAAACAATTTATATTACTTGGGTAAATTCAGGTTTTTGTTCTCCATTTTTTCAGATAACTCTTATGCTGTTGAATGAAAAATAATC
Source organism: Aythya fuligula (assembly GCF_009819795.1). NCBI lineage: Eukaryota > Metazoa > Chordata > Aves > Anseriformes > Anatidae > Aythya > Aythya fuligula. The sequence goes on along the minus strand of NC_045593.1, from coordinate 79,120,615 downwards.
ATCCATGTTTAAATTCCAATAAGAAAATCTGATATTTTGTTACCATCTCTCATTTTTGGCTCTGGTTTGCTTGATTATTTGTAATAACCTACATCTGTTTCTTACAGTCCACCGTGAAACTATTTTTAAATTTCACTACTGGGAAAAAAAATACTAATGATGTTATAAATATCCTTTAAGTAAAGACACCTTTTTTTTTTTTTTCTTTTGTCAGTATATACTGGAGAGACCATAAAATATATCAAAGATATCAAAGATGGGAGGGAACTGTTTTGTCAGATAGCAAAGACAGTAATTGCTATGTATATGGTATCATATGCTTTGAAAGATGCTCTTCCAAAACCTTAGTCATGAATGTCCATGTGACTACAACTCAGTAAATGTTAAGTGAATTCTCTGCTTGGCTTGTTTACTTGGACTGTTGCCATTAAATATTGCAAAGCATTACGAATTCATTTTAAATCACACTGCTCCTTGTACTGACATTTTTGGTGTAACAATGATTGATGTAACTGAAATTCCTCATGAATGATGGCCTTGTGTTCTTATTTGTGAAGTTTCAGATATTGCAAATTAATCTGATTAGTACAGTTAAAATGAGCTTCAGGAAATATTCCTTGGTTCATTCAAGCGGTTAAAGCAACACTTTAACTAGAGCAACACTTTTTCCCTTTTAGAAGAGCAACTCCGAATCAAACAAAAACATATAAAGATGAGATAGCATCCTAAAATAATGAGCTCAATGGGCAACATTTTAAAGCTGATGGAAACGAGATAATATGAAAAGCAAGCTGCAAACTGAATACAAAAAGCATTCAAAGTTCAGTCAGAATACTAACTATGGAGTCTAGTAAATACCAATCCTCTGTACTATTACAAAAGTATCTGTTCTTATTATAGCTGATATCACCAACTTTATGCATAGTATTTTTAGTCTGCAAAAGTGCTGGCTAAATATATATGTATTGCAAATGATCAAAGTGTTTAATGTTAACCTTTGCTAATGTATAACACCTCCTTTCCTTTTGATATTGGGCATCACAGCAAAGGGAAATACCTGTTTTTACTTTTTTTTTTTTTTTTTTTTTTAAACAATAAATAGATTTACAAAGTGTATTACATTTACATTTTCAAAACATCTGTATTAAACAGTAATTTTTAAAAAGTTTCTTGATGAGCAACAAAACTAATTTAGCCTTACCTACATATATCGCAGTGTCATTATGTTTATTTGTCAAAATCTACTGTAATGGCTTCATGATGGTCCAAGCACGGTAATCTCTGTCCTCTTCAATTAATTCATATGGCAGAACCCTCAGGCCACCCCCACCTAATAATTTATTAATATTTTTCCTCCATATCACAGCATTTTAGTCTCTTAAATGAGTTTCCTTCCTTTCATTTTCTCAGTCTTTGATGATATTTCTTGTTACTTTCTGTGGTCTTCCAATTAAAAGAAACCTCTGATCATTCTGCTTCCCATTTTAGTGGGAATTCTCCATCTATTTATATATATAAATGGAAAAAAATACTCCTCAATGCTATATTCTGGTTATTCTTCATCTTGTCAACACTGTGAGTGATAGCTGTCTAATTTGTGTGTATGCCTTTCTGCCATGGAGAGACAAAAGTGCCTTTATTTGGCAAGGGACTTTCCCAATGCACTGGGACATGCATCCATCTTTCAAATAGAAGTTATTTTAAAAGGGAAATAAATAGAATAGAATAGAATAGAATAGAATAGAATAGAATAGAATAGAATAGAATAGAATAGAATAAAATAAAATAAAATAAAATAAAATAAAATAAAATAAAATAAAATAAAATAAAATAAAATAAAATAAAATAAAATAAAATAAAATAAAATAAAATAAAATAAAATAAAATAAAATCCTGGATTGACTTTGAGAGCGTAGTCTTCCAGAAGTCTTGTTTCCAACACAGAAATGGGTTAAGAAATATGGATCAGGGGAAAATAAATCCGTTTTTTCTTGAAGTAAGAATCTTATGGAGGATAAGGAGAGACACTGGAAAACAAACAAACAAACACAAAAACAAAAAACTTTGAAGACGGAGCAATTTAGCAGGAACTACAAAATATTAAAAGACTAAAGCTTTGGGTGAAATTGGAGACTGCCTGGTAGGCATTGGAGCCATTGAGTTCAAGATTTTCTAAAACTTTAATTTTCCCTGTGGAAGTTCAGATTGGGGAATTTATACTGGATCAAATACAACAGCAACTTTTACTGTCTCTGATGACTATTTGGTTCATTGCATCTCAGTGTAAATAGTTTATTTTTCAACCTTGTAAAAAAGGAAAAACAGCATGATCCAAACATGCTGGTCCAAATTAACGGTGCTGGGGAAGAGGTACTATTAGGTTGGGCCACCCCTTTGATCTCTAGGGATTTTAGTTGCCAGAGGCAGGAATTATAATGTGTATAATTTAGGAACATTTGGCATTGAAGTGCAATTCGTTTCTGTCCATCTAATAGAATGTGACTTGTCTTAAAAATGAATAAAGAAACATCATTCAAGTGCGAGAAAGTCTCTCCAATAGGAAGTTTTTGCAGACTGGGAAAAAATGAAGGATTGAAATTATCCTTTAAACAGTTCTCAATTAAAAGACAAAATTTGCAATTGTAGACATTAAACAAAGTTTTCGATGTGACAAACACAACATTCAGATAGCAATTCAGGATATTTAAAAGAAGTGCATATATATTAAAACCTTGGAAGAAATAAAACGTATGTAAACATTTACATATTTTAATGTATTAGGACTTGTGTATAGTATTAGAAACTTTTAGTCTCAATGTTTTACAGCTTCTGTTGAATAATATGGTCAAACTACCAACCAATGATGCTATAAATTTTGTTTGTTCTGGGTGCCCATAGTTAAAACTTTTGGGTTTCTGAGTTTCTTTCTGTTTTAACCTATGGATTTTTATTTTTTTTTTTAATTAGTTAAATTGACTGCTAGTGGGGTAAAATAATACTGCAGCAACCTTTTGCTCTAGGAAGAGATATCATGATTTTAAGCTCAAAAGAGATGGTGTTGCAGGTGCTCTGTGACCTTCACTAAGGTCTCCTACATCCAGTAGAAACAGCATCCAGTAAGAGCTTATGCTACAAATAGGAAAAAGAATTGCATGGATAGATCTTATTTTGTGATAGAACATTTTATTTCTTACCTATTCTCTAGCTCATTGGCTTCATTTCTTGCCCTGTCTTTTTGGCTGCAGTCTCAGGGTGGGCATCCTTCAGGGAAGCATTGTTGATGCTGTACTTTGTCACAGCCTCTAATGTGTTGTTGCCTCAATCCTCAGCCACTTTAGCTAGAAAATATGTTTTGACTGTCAGTAAAGATAAAATCAAATAAAATAAAATGAAATTTTCTCAAGATTACCATGAGAACCAGAGTATGTATTGAAAAAGAGGCATCCCCCATGGAGCAGAAAATATTCAAGATATTTAACTGATGTACCAGAAAACCAGATGAAGCAGCTGTATTGCCAGAATTGGGGTATGGGTAGGAAACTCAGCATCTTGTCTCAGGCAAGAGTATCTTGTGTCTTCTTTAGATCATCATGGCCTTTTTTATCTTGCATACAGATGTTCTGCCAGAGACGAAAAATTTCACCTTTCAAAAATTTAACTGGAACTTGCATATCTCCTTTCCTCAACTTTTCATTGCTGTTGTGGTTTTGGTGTATTTTAACTTTGGTGAACTTCTAACACCCATCTGTCATCTCCAGAGCTACCTCAAAAAGAAAAAAAAAAAAAAATCACTTAAGATTAATTTTATGTGACAAGGAAAAGTTGTCATACATTGAGACAGGATGGCTCTGACAGTTCACTGCAGTGCCATAAAAGCATTCCCAAAATCTCTCATATTGCCAAATTCTAACTTAGACAGTTTACAAAATGTCATGATGAGTTGCCAGCTTATCAAAAGATGAAACAAAAAATACAAAGTTTTGATTAGTTGTCTTCTTGTTTCACACAAAGCCTGTAACTGTGTATGCAATGTTGATTTGAAATGCATCCCACCATGAGAGATTAGGTGTCAAAAGTCTCTTGGTTCTAATAGTACTCTTATTTTGAAATCATGCTATCTTTGGCTCAGTTTGCAGCTAAGTGTCAGAAATGCAGATGGCATAACTCTATTAAATACTTCGTTGTGATTTAATGGTTCCTCCCCTGGGTTCTGAAATACAGTGTGAATGAACTGCTAAAACTCACTGTCCAATAAAAGTGCTGAAAGTAAGACAAAAGAATTTTTAAAATTATGTCCCAAATCTCTCTTTTTTTCTCGGAATACTTTTTAAAAAGAGGAATAAACTTATTTGTTGGAAGGATCAAGAGAGTATTTAAGGAAAAGCAGTCTTACACACCCACAGAGATGTTTACCATTTAAATGGTTAAAGAATATCCTTGCTAGGTTAAAATTATCATTCAGAGATATCCAAAACAAAGCTTTTCACCAAATCCATTGGTTGTGTTGACCTTAGAGTTCTTATATAAATAATAGGAAGATTTAGTCCTTGATAAAACACATTTAACTTTGCAAAATTGCAAGTTCAGCATTTATGTAGCTCTGAAGCAAGAAACGACTTGGTCGTTAAGTACTTTAAGGTAGGAACTTTAGATTTGCCTCTAAAAAGCTGTATTTTGATGCTATCAGATTCCTTCTACCACAGATATTTGGATATTTTGCAGAAATCCAGCTTCAACCTCATTTGATCCAGTGGTAGCAACACCAGGGAACACAGATTTCAAAGACATATATTTCTGCACACAGAAATATAAAGGACACAGATTTCTGCAACATATATTGGATCAGAATGAATCCTTTCAGCTTGTACAAACCTGTCTCACTGGGTTATGTTTTACAGATGTTTTTTCAATGATCCAGGGTGATGATGGGCTGTAATATCTGGGAGCAGGTCAAAAATTTGGTAGAGATTTCAAATAACTGCCCCTTTTTTTTTTCTTAAAAAGAAGTTTAAAATGGTATATGCATTCAACACAACTTAATATTATCATTAAGAATGATGATTATAATTGCCATAACAGGTAGGATGAACAAGCAGGGCAGTATGGTCTTCATCATCTTTCAGTCTTTACAATAGGATCTAAACCTACCATGGCAGCCAGTGTATAAATGAACAAGACAGGAATCATGCACCAGTGCAGGGAGAGAGGCAAATACAAAAAGTTGGAAGTATGTTAGTTTGGCTTTGAGGTCTATTCAATCAGATAGGTTTGTGTGTTTGTGTGTTTTCTGCTGACTGTTTTCCTCTAATTGCAGATGTCTGCAGCTGGAAGCAGGATGCATGCCATCAAAGACACAGAATGCCAAGCCCTCCTCAGCAATGAGTGCAGAAGCATTGCATCAAATGATAAACTGTTGTAGGTGACAAAGCATAGGGTTAAGCAGTGTCATGGCCACTCTGAGTGCTCCATGTCCCCTCAAGAGCTGTGGGTACCCCCAGTCTTTTGGGAAAAGGGGTCTTGGACAGCATATCCATATGCTCCCACATCCAAACACCCACTGTGTGCCACTTGCTCCTTAGCGGCGTGTATCTTTGTCTTGTTATCCCTCTGCACTACAGATGTTAAGTGACATTGATGTTAAATTCACAGAATCACAGAATCACAGAATTTTCTAGGTTGGAAGAGACCTCAAGGTCATCGAGTCCAACCTCTGACCTAACGCTAACAGTCCCCACTAAACCATTTCCCTAAGCTCTACATCTAAACGTCTTTTGAAGACTTCCAGGGATGATGACTCCACCACTTCCCTGGGCAGCCTGTTCCAGTGCCTCACAACCCTTTCAGTGAAGAAGTTCTTCCTAACATCTAACCTAAAACTCCCCTGGCTCAACTTAAGCCCATTGCCCCTCGTCCTGTCACCAGGCACGTGGGAGAACAGGCCAACCCCCACCTCGCTACAGCCTCCCTTGAGGTACCCATAGAGAGCGATAAGGTCACCCCTGAGCCTCCTCTTCTCCAGGCTGAACAAGCCCAGCTCCCTCAGCCGCTCCTCGTAGGACTTGTTCTCCAGGCCCCTCACCAGCTTCGTCGCCCTTCTCTACACCCGCTCAAGCACCTCGATGTCCTTCTTGTAGCGAGGGGCCCAAAACTGAACACAGTACTCGAGGTGCGGCCTCACCAGAGCTGAGTACAGAGGGACGATCACCTCCCTAGCCCTGCTGGTCACACTGTTCCTGATACAAGCCAGGATGCCGTTGGCCTTCTTGGCCACCTGAGCACACTGCTGGCTCATATTCAGCCGACTATCCACCATCACTCCCAGGTCCTTCTCTGCCTGGCAGCTCTCCAACCATTCCTCTCCCAGCCTGTAGCTCTGCTTGGGGTTATTGCGCCCCAGGTGCAGGACCTGGCACTTGGCCTTGTTAAACTTCATGCAGTTGACCTCAGCCCATCGGTGCAGCCTATCCAGATCCTCCTGCAGAGCTTTCCTACCCTCAAGCAGATCGACACACGCACCTAACTTGGTGTCATCTGCGAACTTACTGAGGGTGCACTCGATGCCCTCGTCCAGATCATCGATGAAGATATTAAAGAGGACCGGCCCCAGCACCGAGCCCTGGGGGACGCCACTAGTGACTGGCCTCCAACTGGACTTGGCTCCATTCACCACGACTCTTTGGGCCCGGCTATCCAGCCAGTTTCTAACCCAATGAAGAGTGCGCCAGTCCAAGCCAAGAGCAGCCAGTTTCTTGAGGAGAATGCTGTGGGAGACGGTGTCAAAAGCCTTGCTGAAGTCAAGGTAGACCACATCCACAGCCTTTCCCTCATCCACCCAGCGCGTCACTCTGTCATAGAAGGAGATCAGGTTCGTCAGGCATGACCTGCCTTTCATAAAGCCATGCTGACTGGGCCTGATCGCCTGCTTCCCCTGCAAGTGCTGCATGATGACTCTCAGGAGGATCTGCTCCATGAGCTTTCCTGGCACTGAGGTCAAACTGACAAATTCACAAATTCACACCTCCCCATTCAGAAAGCAGAGCCACCAGGTGCTTTTGGTGTTGAGGCACCTACAGGAGCAGTGATCAGACACATACCTACAGGAGCAGTGATCAGACACATACCCATTAGCGTTATGCCTCTACACTTGCCTCACTGCTGCTGGAAGAACCACTGCTCCCCATTCGTGTAAATCTAAATTGCTGTCTTTCATCCTTTCACAAGTGGGCAGGGAATAATTTCCACTGAAATTAGTTAGCATCAAGTTCCACAACTTCATTGGTGTGCGTAAGGGTATGTAGAAAAAAAATGTAGGAATAGCTTGTTTCAGGGGTTACTCTTGTACTTCATCCAGCACACCCTTCTCCTCTCTTACATTCTCACATTACACATTCACGTTATGGGTGGCAAAGGATTCATTTTAAAACATACTCCAACATTTAGCCACTCTATAGGATTCTTAAATATGTCATCTGTATTCAGTGAAAGCTTATTTCTAAGACAAAAGAAAGGAAATCAAAACCAATTACAGCACTGATTTTGTTTCATCCTTTCTAGAAATATTAAAATAATAATAATAAAAAAGTTTTCTTGTTTGTTTGTTTGTTTGTTTGACAACGAGTTTGAAGATCCCTGTGTCACACAGCAGCGTCTCTCCCATTCCTGTGATGCAGCAGCACATAACACTTCTTTTCAACCAGAAAGGTTTGAAGGAAGAAGGCTCCTCCATGCTTTACACATCAAAAATTCTTTTTGGCTTAACTGGAAACCTTTCATGTTCAAGAAGTGGGGGCCCAATCTCTATTTGGGAAGACATAAAAGAATGAACTAATTCCCTTTATTTAGAGGCAGGATGACCCTGACAGTGTTGCCGTGGTAGTGACAGACAGACGTAGTATTTGTTCTTGTCTCCGAGGCAAATACATGCCAATGACTTGCAGAATCAGAGTAGCCAGTTATGGTGAATGGTGCATGGCAAATCCCTGACGAACAAAGTGTGTATCACTCAAAAACATTATGGAAAGATCTACTGCTTGTTTGCAGCAGTGGCTTTTTAGTAGCCACTTAATTATAATGGAGGTGGCAATATAATCTGTGTCTGTACACCCAGAGCTCTGAGCTGGTCTGATCTCTCACTTTAAGAAGGCTCAAATCTTGCCACTGCTTTGATGGGAGTCAGTGATAAAGCTAATCTCCTAAACAAAGCTGATACCCAGGATGCCCTGAAGGTGTCACAGGGTAATTCATTGGTTGTATTCATGTTTACGAGATGCCTTCTAAAACTGACAATAGGTTAGCAAATGATGAAAGTAAGCTTTTAGTCTCTTACCTCTTTATGACTGCAGCACAGGCAGGAGATACTTGCTTCATCTTCAGTGTAACAAGTATTTAGACCTTACGTCACTGTTATTAAACCTTAAGCACTATCATGTACCTAGTGCTAAATATGTACTCCTTTTGTGCATTAAAATGTGTTGTTGCTGTTGCTGTATTGAAGGCTTTTGTATCCAAGGTCAGTGTGGCAAATGAAATGGCTGCATACATTTCTAATGTCCATCTTTTTTTTTTTTTTTTTTTTTTTTCCTTCTTGATGTGCTTTATGACTCCAAAGGGCTAATTTAAGCATATGAGGTAGGACAGAAAATAATACAGAAAAAAAAAAAAAAAAAAAAAAAAAAAAAAAAAAAAAAAGTAATAAAGAAAGGAAGATGAACTAAGCAATGGGAAAGTTACTGGCTGTGGAATAGCTATTGCTAAGGGTCAAAGAAGCCTGTGTTTTCCCTTTGTAAGGTGATAGTTCATCTGTCTCTCTGCTAACCACTTAAAATCCTCAAGATAACAGGAATCCTTAGCCCAAGGACAGAATGTCACAGATTTAGATAGCTCCTAAAGTTTCTATCTGCTAAAGAGTTAGGGACAAACTCCATGTAAACAATGATCGTCATTTAGATGGAAGAAGTTAAATGAATTGCGTGTAAAAGATTCCTTTATCCTGAGTGATTAGTAAACACATTATCCTGAAGTGTGGAAACAGTGTGGAAAATGAAAAGAGGCCTTTGTGTGTTGTGTTCATACACCGAGTGGCAGAAAAAGGAAGAAAGGATGAGTAAGGATTAATACCTGGCAGCTCTTGAGCCCATTTTGGTAGTAAATTCCAGAAAATTAAGAGCAACCATGACAGAACGTGGAAATCTTGCATTACATAAAATATTGGAATACAAAATAAAAATTCAATATTTATATGCTGCATGTATCATAGAATCATATGCATTAAAATGCATACCAAAGGTGAGAATGTCAGTTTCAACTGCAACAGCTGGTGCCGTTCCAGTCCCATCTCGTCCATATTTCAGCCTAGTGCCTAGACCCACTGGGAAGTCATTAAGGATTTGCAGATATGTAAACAAATGATGGAAAGATAGCCTTCAAGATGTCTCATGTCCTGGGTTTTCCTGTATGAAAAATACAATTACATACCTACAGTGCTCATGATGGCAGGAGTCAGGTTTTCCCAGTGACAGGTGGGACAGTTTCTTCAAGAAAGGTGCATACAACAAACACCACAAGTCCACCATTTCTGAACATTAGAGGACAAAGAAGGACACTGGGTCAACCTCTTCACTGAAAGATCAGGTCAGGGGTGGTCAGGGATGAAGGTGGCGGAGAGCACTGTGACATGTTGCAACCTCAGCAACCCCGAAGATAATATTGGTGACGTAGCAGAGAAGCTTGGGACTGTAGTATGGGGAATCTCAAAGTAAAACTGTTGCTACCACAATAAGCAGGTTTGGCTTTTACACATCAGAAATCTTAATTAAGAAAATCTAGATGCAAATAATTACTATGCTTGAGTTGGGTGGAAGGAACAGACTGTACCTCCCAGCACTGAGCTGGAGCACTGCATCACCCCATGCCAGGGAAAATGACTTGCCTGGAGTGAAGCATTGGATGAAAGGGAGCTCCTGCAGCATCCCAGAGTCAGGGTCCTCCCTGAAACACGTCGGAGCAAGAGGTGAGGAGCATTGTTTGGAGGGGACCCCAGATGAATGGGCAGCAAGAAGGATGCGGGAGCAGTCTGATAGTCTGAGGTGACTACCGGAGAGATAGAGAGAGAGACAGAGAGATTTTGTTGAATAAAACTTACTGAAAATCTGAAAACAAAAAGTCATTGCACTTTAGGTAAGAACCAAACATAAAAGCCTTTTGTTGTTTCATTGCTTTTGGCTGAATAAACAATGCCTTGCTTTGAAGAAGCTATTTCTGTGTCGTTTTAATCAGCGGCTAGTCACAGACTCTCAGTGGAAAAAGGGCTTCCCGGTACCAAATGTAGTTAGGCCCTTTAGACTTATCCTAATTGGTGAAATAAAGGGGCTGCATCACGGGATTATTCCCTCAAGAAAAATAAATACATTAAAAAAAAAAAAAAAAGGCAAGCCAGCCACTTGGGGGTGCAGGCATGCTGGGCTGCCACAGCAGCTAAAGTGCAGCTTGCCTTGTAATTATGACAGCTGGATTCTTCGTTGTAAAACAGAGATAAGCCACAAAATTAGCACCGTCGTGGAGAAATGATGCATTAATATCAGAAGCTTTGTAAAGGCTTCCTAAATTTCTGCTATCTCTGTACTGATAGAAAAGCATCTCCGGCAACCCTCCAGGAGACAAAAAAAAAAAAAAAAAAAAAAAAAAGTGTTTCTTCCCAGACAGTAGTTCTTCAGGGAGATCTCCGGCATGGAGACTGATGAGTGAAATCCAAGTCGCTGTGAGGTAGTGGTGTAATCGCGAAGTCTGTCTGTGCAGCAGAAGGAAGGTGTGAGCACAGCCCACGCCACTGCTGCCAGGTGAAGAGCAGCAAAAAGTTTGGGTGAATGCTACCACCAGCTACTGCATGTCCAGAGAGATGCGCTGGACTAAAAAGCCCGTGCTAACATATCTCCTTTGCTACTGTGGTCTTCATTAGTGTAGGCGATTTTTTTTTTCCGGTCTATATCTATGCTAAGCTGCTGGATAATTTTGCG